>NC_065518.1:18351544-18427005 GCF_006386435.1 Epinephelus moara | reverse complement strand
CGCTCAAAACTATTTTTAGTCGCAAATGCGAGTGTCGTGACGGGCGGATCGCCACACTGCCGACATTTTACTCCACCTGTCACGGCACGCTGTTTGATTGCGTTATCAAAACAAGCCGCTATTATTCGGCCTTGCTTTTAACTTATTCCACCGAATACCGAATGTGTGTTTTTTTGCAATATTCGGCCGAATATATTCGGTTACCGAATATTCGGTGCATCCCTACTTCAAGACTCCCTTTTGATCAGTTTGTGGTCGGATCGATCAGATTAAACTGATGGATTAGAGGAGAAGCTGCTGCAGAGGCGAGCAAACTCTTTTCTGCTGCTGATACACAGGCTGCACCCAGCACTGGACTGCAGTGTGCGTAATGTCCATGGGAATACAGCCTGTTTTATCTAAATTAGGCTAAAAAAACATAGACAATACTAAAACTACATTATTCAAAGAACAGTTAAGTTTCACTTTTACTGCACTTGGTGCTCTGCTGCTCCGCCTGTGCCAAGAGTAAGCTCAGCTGTGAGCAAGAGAGACATGTAGCTCCAAAACTACAAAATCCATATGTGGCGACGGATGCTAATGTTGAGGCAGTGGGCCACAAATAAATGAATGTGTGGGGAAACCCTGCGTTTTATGTTACCAACACACACTGCAGCTGCTACAACTTACGATATCAATTTTTCCACTTGTACATAACCATTAATCAGCTACCTTTGCTTAATTATCTTAATGTTTAACTGTTAAAAGCTTGTCTGCAATAATGTGACGATTACAATGCGCAAAATGGGGATGGAGGGCAGGAAGTGATGAATCCATACACTGTGCAACCTGCAAAATAGAGGCAAGTAAATACATAAAATGGTCTGATAAACCTGTAGGCAGCAGGTACCATCAGAAAACTGAAACTCTTATTGGATGTGATCATTACAAATTGAAGAAATATGATTTTTCCCACAGTCTGACCTATTTGACCAGCTTGGATGCAATCAATCGTCGTAATTTATCGCATCCTCAAGACCACCAATTTTACAGTGAGCCCAAGGAAGGTGTTTTTTTTTTACATTCTGATACTGATACTTTTGGGGCTCATAAAGAATCATTTTTCTTCTGATCTGATGAATTGGAAGAGTCGCAAACAGCGCAAATCATGGGCATTTGTACAGTGTGGTAGTCGTTGCCTCAAGTTGCCTGTCCTTCATCTGAACAGCGCGCAAATGTTGTCAGTGACGTCATATGGGAAAGAAGCTGTAACAAACAAATTTACAGTATCTCCAGGACTCCTATCTCTTCATCACATGATGGACCAAATACTGGTATAACGTTAAGAAAAACTTTATTAAACAAAACAAATGGTGACAAACCTAGGTGAGTGAGAAGGGTGACAACATCCAGACTTGAGACAGGGGTTCAGGCCCGGTCTGTCTGGGCTGGTGCTGAGAGGGTGCAACGGCCGATGAGACTCCCTGAGACACACACATCCAGGGCAAGACAGCAGGAGCTTTTTGGCAGGATGAATCAGGTGGAGTTCCTCTCTGTCCTGCACATAGTTGTTAACCTGTTGAGGAAGTCATTGACAAATGAGTCACTTACTAACTTACTTACAGTTTATATAAATAAAGGTTACGTCCATGGTTCCAGTAAAACACAGTTAATATGGTATAAATTTGATCCTGCTAATCAGTCTTAAAGTACTTATTAACTCAATAACTAAGATTCAAGAGTGATTCACAAGCTTTCTGGCGAAATTCACATCACGCTATGGTGTTTCCAGACCGTTATATAACATTTGAATCAGAGGTCACTGTCATCAGCTCCTCTGCTGTGGTCATTATTGGAAGCAATTTCCTCTCAGCAGAGCAGAAATCAAAGAGTGAAAAGAAAGCATTAATAGAGAAATACCAATGAGGCACATAACAGATAGGAAGACAGGTGGAAAAGGGATCCTCAAAGAAATCATCAGGGCGAGACAGACAGATATGACGGTAAAAGGAGGGAGAATATTAGAGGAGATGATGAAGAAGAAGGTGGGAGTCACTGAGGAGTTTGCACCGAGCGAACATTTTGACCTTAAAGAAACGCCTCCTCCTCCTTCAGTTCACACTCTTCTCGGAACTAAATCCACCTGACATAAAAGGAAACACTTATCCAAACCGATTCACTTGCACTTTGTCCTTGAGTGAACCTGCAGACGAGCACAAATTTCAGAGAAAAGCCATTACGGCGGCATTTTGTGGCACTGTGAGTGGGCGCTAATGCCTTCAGCAGGGTGGGTATTACAAAATTGGACAAAATCGATGCCGGTGACAGAGTGGGGGACGAATGCAATACAAGTTTAATGAGAAAATATGGCTTGAGTGGAATCGTCAATAAGCACTGCTTCATGATAGTGCCAGGAAGGGGGGAAGTGAAGGCTGATAGTGGAAGGATTATAGTGTAAATTATGAGAATTAAGTGAATCTGTGTTCGCTCTTTAAAATATGTCCTGTTTGTATGAAGAGCTGGCAGCGGCTCAAACACACACAAAAACACACACAGTACATGGCCAGCGACTTGTCTCAGTGGGATGGGTTTCCTGCATGGGGTGTAGGCCTAGCTGTTGTCAGATCTGGGCCATCCCGAGGGAGAGGAGGCATACCAGCCTGCAAGCTTAGAGACTGACAGAGCCAGCGAGAGGGAGACGAAGAAAGAGTGACAGACACACACACACCTTCTCTCTCAGTAACAAGCCCATTATGTGAAACGTACTGTATTGACCTGCTTTCCTGCAACAAGCTTGTTACCAAACGCTGAAACTTTCAACAACATTATGAAATAAACGAAAGTGTGATTAAACACATCAACACAAGCGGCACTGATTTTTTTCTTTCCTTATCCAGAACATTCACTGACTCACATTTCTGGTAAAAGGCCTCGTTTTTTCTATCAGCATCTAGAGACTGTGCATGTCCACCGAACAGACATAAAGTCTACTAACAGTGTATTTTTCCACATTTAATACAGCATACCAAAAGCAAAAAAAAAAAAAAACGCAGACTTGGCCCGGGTCGAACATAACACTCATGCCTCCGTTATTTTCTCTACATTTAGATGGGAAGGCTTTGAGTTCATTAAGGCTATATTTTCTGTTTTCTGGTAACTAATAAACAAATCAAACCCAAAGGATTTACGGGTAGAGAAGTTTCTATGCTCTTTAACATTGCCTGAATACTTCAGTGCTGAGTATCAAAGCAAGAGAAATATCAATAGAAATCACTAAGTGGCTGCAAACAGCCCTAAAAAACAGCTAATATGGAATTACATTTGTGTCTCTGAACCATTACTCCACTCGACAAATAATAGAACTGAAATAAAAAAGACTATTAACACAATGTTGCTTCATTTTCATCAGTTGAATGAATATTATTTCCATCTTGTTTGGTATTTTTGCCTTCTAAGATTCCTATTTCTATTTTCATATCATCTTCACCTAAAGTTAAAGGGATAATTTGCTTCTTTTTAACCGGCTTTGTATCATAACAATGTGAGTAGTATGTGTGTGTGAACTGTGGTGAACTTCTCTCTATCTTACTAGCACCCCAGATCTCCCTGCTCATTTCCCAGCTCAAACTGCGTTATCAGGTGGATTTTGGCTTGCTGTGGGTCTACTGTTCCAACTACAGATTGTACTTAAGCGTTAGGACACATAAGCACACATAGGTGGTTTATGTTGATGATTTTATTTTTAAATATGACTTTGATATCGTGACAAGTTGCCCCAGGGATTTTTGCTGTTGTCTACAATAGCACCAAACAATAAATCCCCAAGGAATGAATTGTGTGTAGGATTAGTAGCCCCTTCAGACTGAAAAATCCACTAAGTGTATTTTGGTGTAAAGCTCTGTGGGCACTTTACTCACTTTACCCTGTTAAAGTCAGTTGTTCCTTCTCCTGATACCGTTTTATTCTTAACATGAGCACATTTAAAAGGATTCTTCTCTGACTGTAAGTGCTACTTCTACTTTACCACACAGACCGAGAGTCTGAAAGAGGTGACTAATGACTCAGAAAAAGCTGCTTCTGTGTGTGTACATACAAGTGTGTAAGAGAGCCTGACTTCAAAGGACACTGCAGGGAATGCGGTGCTGCTTTTGACGGACACAAAGCAGCTGTCTTCACACACAAACAAACAAACTCATCTTCAAACTCTGTGTGAACACATGTCCATACAGACCGACTTCCCTCCAAGATCACAAAAACACTGTGGTATGTGTGTGTATAAGTACATAAAAACATGGTCAAAAGTATCTACACAACTCAAAGAGTGGAGATGTTTCTATTTAGGGAAGAAAAAACTCTTCGATCTGATTCTCAGGTTTCACAGATGTCCCAACACAAGTGAACCTATAAATAACAAGGATGGAATTGCAATGTACTCTTGTTGTGAATTACAAAAGGCACAAGGGAATGAGTGAGTGAGTGAGTGAAGGTGCGAAGGAGTGAGTGTGGGAGTGAGCAGGCTATTAACTAGTTTTAACATCCATTAACAGGAAATAATTAAATAAATCAACAGAATTGTCCATTTTCACTAATGCTTTTTGATCTCAGTGTCAAATATGATTACTGTAAAGTAGGCAGGCAGAAGAACAGACAGTAGTCTTTTGATTAATGTAGCCACAGTCCCATCAGACATGGAGGCAATAATTGCATTTGAGCTCAGTTACGTAAGAACAGGTCATCCAATACCAATGTATCCATCGTGTTGTTCTTCCAAGTCGGTTACAGGACCACCGGTCTTACCATTTAGCCAGTTAGCAGAACTACAGCTATATGAGTCAACTGCCACTAATGCAGCTCTGTATCTCATGTTACACTATGTGTGTGTGTGTGTGTGTGTGCGTACAGGAAATGCTAATAGCTTAAGCTCAGTGAAGGCAACTTGTAATTGCTAGAGGCAGCTGCACTGATTGAGCTCCACTTTCAGTAAGTTAAAGTCTGTTTTACTATTCATTGTAACAATAATAATTAGGCTACAGTGCTGCAAACAAATTTGCAATTGTAACAAAGAGCACATGGTGTCCATATTGCAAATACAGTATCGTGTTAGGGCTGCCCCCTGATGGTCGACCAAACGTTAGTCCAACAGAAAGGTCATTAGTTGGCAAGATTTCATTGGTCTAATAGTTGCAGATGAAAAAGGTAAAGCTATCATTGGTCGACTACAAACATGACGTATCATCTGAAACATGGAAGTAGCTACATGCCCATTAGCCACTTAGCACAATCATTACTGCTTTGCCGACAGTGTCATTAACAGGCGGCTCGCTCAGTGTGTGACGTGCACTTGTAGATAAAATATAGGCCTATATTAATGAAGGTTCATTAGTACAGTTTTGTATTTCTCTGTAATGTAGCACAGTGTTAACAATGTTACTGATACTATTCTGTCGCACACCTTCAACTCACACCATTGTGTTGCCCCGCCCAAAATATCTAAGTTAATAATTAAATTAATATCGTAAAGATGTGGGCGATTAATCCACCAATGGCCCTAAATGACGACTACTGGTCGACTAGGAAAATTCTTAGTCGGGAGCAGCCCTATATAGTGTAGTATATAAAGGGACTTCTATTTTCCTTTCAGAGTCAGAATTTTATCCAAACTTTGTGATCTCTGTTTTGGGACATTCTGGATGAATGTATTTTTAATTTTTTTTCAAAATACAGTTCAGTCCATCTGCTCTAATGGCATCATTTTTGGCTACAGTTGAATAAAGGGGGCATTTAGCAGCTAATAAGGCCAGATAATTTTCTGAGGGGTTGATAGAGACCAAAGGCAGAGCTAAAAAAGTGAGCGATGATTGGACTTACATTCGCCAGGTGGCAAGGAACACGACTTTAAATGAATGATAATGTTGCTCTGTATGTTTCTGGTGCCCCAAGTGGCCAACAGAAACGTTCTAGGATCTCTGGAGACCTTTTTCATGCTGTTCAGAACTCCTGGGGGTTCTACAGGATGTGGTATTACTTCCTAATTTTCCTATTCCATGAAATGTCTCCCATTTTTCACTCCCTTTATAGTAAAGATGAGCAGCTTAAGATTTAAGAGAAAGACTACTTGGAGATGAAGTACTATATATGACTCAAAGTGGATGGCAACAGTGCTCTGTATGTTTCTGGTGCCCGGAGTGGCCAACAGCATTCTACACTTGCTATGAACGTAATTCTGACCGCAGGGTGCTTTCAGACCTAGAGTTGTCTTGCTTTGGTCTGAACCAGGCACTAATTTTGTTACAAAGTTGCATAATTGCCTAGAGTTGGTTCGTGTTCTCATGGCAGCATTTACAAGTGGACCAGATAAAATGCCATGTGCGAGAAAGCTGCTCTTGATTGGTCAGAATTTCCATGTGGGAAAAATCCAGGAAGTAAACAAATCGTTGAAGAAGAGTACACTTGCAAGATAAATGTGACACTTTCTAATGTCACAATGGAGGGACAACTACGCAGGTTGATTTTAGCGCTGCTCATCGTGGACTATATTGCTGTCATTGTTCATTTTAGTCAAACCATACAGTTTGAAAACGAGGCGCGGCTCCAACTAGAAAACAATGTTTTGATGCATTGGATGTGCTGAATGTGCATATTAAGGCAGTACAGGAGGAGGTGCACATTAATAATCCTCCAGGACTGTAACATGCTCATGTTTAACCCAAACAATGTGTCATGTGACTGCAGTTGGTTCAGATCCAGGTCGGAACACGTTCTCACCACAAACGAACCGCACCAGAGTTCATCTGTAACCAGACCAAGACCACCTCTTCATGAAGGTCTCAGGGTGATGCAAGACCAAGACGAGAAGTGGAGTATCATGAAAGACGAATCGTAATGTGCTGTCAGCTGTGCATTATCCCTTACTTGAAAGATCCCACACAACCCGTTCTTATTTCCCTTTATATACTTACAAAATTATGAGGCAATGGTGTGGGATTTTGGATCTAAGGTCATCTTGGTGTGATGTTCTCTACTGCTTCAGACTGAGTGTTCAGCTCCTGTTAAATATGTTGTCCACAGAGCTATCACTAGCCATCACCTAGATATCACTCATACATAAGTGCAGGGGACAGAATGTGCATCCAAGGATAAATATTTCACAACTCTGCAGGAGGTGATGAGATTTTCCACCAAGGTTAGCTACTAAGAGCTAATGTTGCTACATAACAGTTAGAATAAATTGTAACAATCAAGAACTCTGAAACTTTTTCTCACTATTTATAATCCTACTACTACCATTCATAATTCTACCACCCACAATCTTAACTGTCCAGCGTGGTTGGATGATGTGCCCTATTTTGAGGCTTGCTGCTACCTAAAGAGTAGGGAGAGCCTGTCTTTCTCAAGTATGGGGATCAAATCTGTGACACTGGACCCAAAGCACATTCGTAAATTAAGGGAGAATAGAATATTTATAAAACTTGAATATTTATAAACACCAGAATACTGTAAATAAAAGTTATGACCTTTCATAATGACAAACAATCAGTCCCCGTCACCTACAGTTATGAATGAGTTTGCCATGAAGTCCCATTAGTGCCCCATTGGGTAATTTCTCTGCCTGGCAACAGCCATTCTGGGAAAGGATTAGCATGGGGCACCACACAGATCTACTGAACTTTGAGCTGGAATGCACACGCATACGTACACATGCTAAAATCCAGACATGCAAACACACTCTGACTCATGCCCGTGCCATTATGTATATCATACCAGACACATACTGTATGTATGAGCATGCAGGACACTGGAGAAGCCGAAGCTGTCTCCCAGAAATCCAACCACCCACACCTCGACCTCTTTACTTGATGTCCCTGGCCCACCAACACACTCGCATACTCCCACACTGACACCCTGTCTCGCTCGCATACGCACTCCTCTTCAATTACTCTGAATGTTGTACAGTACTCCAAGGCAGAAATCCCATGATGCTTTATAACCCAGCTGCCTGTGTCATGCTGCAATAGTGTATGTGTGTGTGTACAGTGCATTTTCCCTCCCACTGTTGTCATGCACACAAAAACACACACAAGGGCACAAACCTAAATCTGGTAAATTACTCAAAGTACTCACATGGGATCAGACAAATCGCTGCATTAGTACCCTGCCACCCCCGACATACTCTCCCACGACGCTGACATTCAAGGAATAGAAAATACATCGTTTCAACTAAATTCTACTTTTAGAAGCATCATGGAGGGTCGAGGTCAGCCGAGGTCAGCGGGGGGTCAGCGTTAAAAGAACTCTGTTATTCTGGTCTGCGGACTCTGAGCCGAGGTCACTGGGATATACGTCAGCCTTAACTCTTCGTTCACTGAGCGAGCGCTGGTTTATTTTCGTCTTAAATGTTCATTTACGATACTTGGGTGTATTTTAAGTCTTCTGGCTTGAGAACAAAACCCCTTGTGGAAATGTACCTCGTTTCATGACAGATGAAGCCAAAATTAAGTTTGATGCAAAAGAAAAGAGGATTCTGAGGAACATTAAAGCTGCAGGATGTGGCATCATTTCCTCATTTTCTCATCCCACGAAATGTCTCCCAACTTTCACTTTCTTTATAGCAAAGATTAGCAGCTATGGCTCCACATTTAATAGAATATTAATCATGGTCACAATTTTGGCTTCCCACAATTAAATGGACTGTGATATTGATGTTTAAAATGTGTGCTTCGCTCATAAAAACCTCAGCAGCATAATAAATCAGGTGCTCCCTAAACTAACAGATATGGCAGCTGTCATGCATGCGTGCACCCTGCCTGTGAAAAACGTTCCTGAATGTTGCGGCTGCAGTCCAGAGTAGAGGAGTTTAAGGTTACAACAGAGAGCAGACAGGCGAAATGAAAATCAAATGTCTGGAGCAGAAGACAAAGACCTAGTTATTTGTTTGGAAGTATTTTGGATTTACAGTGCATGAGACTTGGGGCTGTGCCGCAAAGCAACATAACTAACTTGCTCAACCATCGAAGAGAAAAAACATCACAACACAGTCTGCAGCATGATGAGTGCATGAAGGCCAAGAAGAATAATGTCGCAAACGTTGCCTCACTGAATCCCCGTCCTTGTCAAGCATCAACCACACTGTACAGGGCATCACTGGATCCATCCAGCTCCCAAAGACAGACAGATATGACTAATGCAACTGCATTCCATTCGTCCAAAGATGTGTGTACAACAAATACTTTATTTATATTTTGCTTTGAGGAGAGGGACTGAATTCAAGAGAGGAAGAACATTATTATTATTATTATTTTCAAACTTTATACTTATGAATTTTTCAATTATTCAATTACCAAAACATTTATCCATTTATCCCAGCATTGTACATGTGTCCTTGCTTAAGTCCTCAGGTGAAAGGTCTTTCTGCATGCCAGTATAAGGGCTTTGAATAGATAAGTGTCCTTCTCCTCAGGTATTAATCCCAAGTACACAATCCGTGGGTCCCTTGGGATCTTGTAACCTAAAACTCTCTCAAGGATAAGAATAATCCCATCCCAGAATGTTTGTAAATTTTATACTGATTGGTGTATTTTGTATATGGTGTGATAAAAAAAATCGAATTATGTTCTTCCAGAAGGAGAACCTTATTTTAAGTCTTATTTTGATGCAAAGATTTGTTACATAGCAGGGATGTAGTAAAGTGTGAAAGTGAAAGCAGTGCTCTGTTGATTTAATTTTGGGTAAAAAGGTTTGGTATGGGAAGGGGGGCCTATCCCAGCTAACATTGGGTGAGAGGTGGGATACACTCTGGACAGGTCGTCAGACTTTCACAGGGCTGACACATAGAGACAGACAACCATTCACACTCACATTCACACCTATGGACAATTTAGAGTCACCAATTAACCTGCATGTGTTTTGACTGTGGGAGGGAGCCGGAGTACCCGGAGAAAACCCACACTGACACAGAGGAGCTCCACCCTGGATTTGAACTGGGAACCCTCTTGCTGTGAGGCAACAATGCTAACCACTGTGCTACCGTAAAAGAAAATGTACACACGGCTGAGAGGGGAGAAAAGCAGACTACATAGACATTATTACTAACAATGTGCTTACACTTGTAAATACAATGACAAAGCCTTAGAAAACAAACAGTAACACTTGAGAGCATTTAATTCAACACTTTAATGTTGCAGCTTGACAACTTAATGTTTCAAACTAACAAAAAAGGGCCATAAGAAGCCAATAAAACTCAGTTGAATCTTCCCTCTGCTTCATTTTTGGAGTGCTTTAAATCACTGGAAGATTTAGGTCTGAGAAATCCCCATATTCCTGAAATCCTTCATACCACTTGGACAGTGTGTTTGCTTTAATACAGTGAAAATGGAGCCCACAAAGCTGTCTTGAGGGAAATGAAGAAATTGTGCACCCTGCCCACCCAGCGTGACGAGACCATTTAAATCGACTGCACCTAGTCTATTTGAAAACTCGGTGAGGAGCCAGGTATGTTCAGCAGCTCTGGTATCTCAGCACCCAGACACTCTCACCCCACCCAACCCAACCTAGACGCAGTGAACCAAATCACAGACCATAAAGCAAGCACACCCAAACATGCCAAGCCGACATCCCACCTCTCAGCTGTGATATGTACATGTGAAATGTGCTGTGTGCATATGTGTGTGTGTTTTAGTGTACGCAGCACACCCCTCACTTTATCCCAGCGACTCCAAATCCTGGTTTGCATCACCAGGAAGCAGACAACCTCTCCGCACTGTCCTGTTCTGCTCTGACCTTTTCTGCTGTTTCTGTCTCCACAAGGTAATGTTTGCTTTCCCGCAGCCTGAGCCTGGACTGTCTCACCGCTGACTGGGTGCTGCGCTCATTTGTGTGTACAAGCTCATAGGCAAAAAAAAAAAGTTGTGTGTAGTTACACTGACAGATATAGATTCGATATATGCTTGTACAGGCTGTGTATGCATATGTATTAACTGTATGCTCCATATATTTATGTGCTGTTGAGTTCTGTCTGAGTGCATGTGAACATGTTATATGTGTGTGTATAGGTGGTCCATGCACTTGAGTCAGCATTGCTTAGACTGGAGGAGCCTAATGTCATGTCATGCTTTGAATAAGACAGAAGAGAGCACATTCTATGGGATACAATACACACAGACACACATGAATGATTCTCCCTTATGAAAACACATTAGGGACATAATCCGACTGAATCTTAACCCTTTTATACCTGAGCAAATTATCTTGATTTCTTTTAAAAACATGGGTAGAAGGCAACTAGCAATGAAACGACCCCCCAAAAATTCGCAAAAAATTACAAAAAAAGAGAAAATTTAAACAAAAAAAAAAATGGTTGTACATTTTTTTTAAACTCACAAACAAGAAAATTACCTGGAAAGAGTGCTTAAAATAATAGTAATTCTGCATTTTTTTTCTTTTTTCCTAGGTTTTTTTTAAAGTATTTTCTGAATTTGTTTTTTTTTCCAATTTGTGGGACATTTCCTATCTTGCTTGTCGTCTTTTTTCCCCCTTTTTTTTTAAAAAAGAAATCACACCAATTTGGTCAATATTCAAAGGTTTAAACACCTGTGAAAGGCGTGTGAAAGCAGCACAAGAAAAGTGATGTTAAATGAGAAGTTCAAAATCAAGCACATAGGAAAATTAGCAGCTACAGCAGATTTAGAGATGAACCCAAACTATACAGATAAAAACATTTCTAGAAACAAACTTCCTATTCATGCATGACCTCATTTTCAATGCGCCGCTTGGTCCAAGGTTATGCAACACTGTCTTTGTGGTAGTTTCAGTACTGTAATTACCAACCACGTTAAAGAGATGGAACAGGAGACAAGAGGTGTTTGCAGTACATCAACAAGCACAGTGAGTACTGGTCTCACAGCTAAAGCCGCTCAAATGGACACGGAGGAAATGACTGAATGAAGACAAACAAGAGAGAAATGATTTCTACATACTAAAAAAACACGGTCACCATATAAAAACTGAACAATAACATGGCTCTGGTTATCTCACACAAAAGCAGTGGAGTTTGTTGTTTTAACTAAGCCATGGAAGAAAACCCTTCTTGTGTGAGTCACGTCTCAGATCAAGTCCTCTGTGGCTCAGTGGGTGGATTATGATGATGACATTTCTAGGAGTTAGACTCATGCAATACTGCACTGTAAATGTAATGTGGGTGTTGTAAGTGTGTGGGCGTTTGGGAACCCCCAAAAGTCATTGGTGAAGGCTTTTCCCTGGGATTCCCAATATATGGAGAGACTGAACTATATTCACGGACATTTGCTTTGGACATTACATGAAAAAAATGGGCTAAAATAATACAAATAGGAAAAGCAATTAAAGGTTTAGGGATCTGGTCCTCATCCACGGAGTCTGCTATGTTGCACCACTATGTTACTACAGGAGCACAGAACACATTAGAAAGCATCAGAAACACTTGATTTTTTAACATGAAACTGCTTTATTCAGTGTTTCTCCCAGTTTAAATCACCTGGTACGTTTGTTTTTGGAGAGAAAGAGACGTCTGTGGATAATTTGGCTCCTGGTAAAAACGTCCTGAGCAATGAACACTAAAGGAATCCTAACCAGGAGAAGTTCAACTGGTTGCAATCTGCAATCGTCACCATTAGATGCCAATAAATTCCCCTAAATCTTACACACTGTTCCTTTAAAATAAAACAATAATATAAACTCTAGATTATTAAAAGTTTGCATTGTTGAGAAGTTTCAATCTGGCTTCCATAAGTATCAAAGCACTGAAACTGCCCTGGTCGAAGTTACCAATGACCTTTTAATGGCTACTGATGGGGGTATGTGTTCAGTCTTTGTACTGGTGGACCCCATGCTGGATCACAACATCCTGTTAAACAGACTGAGGCACTGAGTGAGGACATCAGGTACAGCTTTCAACTCTTCAGTATGGCGTATCTCAGGGGTCAATCCTGGGACCAATTTTTTTTTTCCTTACATGCTTCCCCTTAAGCACTTTATACGATATACTCTTTTCATTTTTATGCTGATGATACATAGATGTACCTGCCCATTAGATCCACAGACGTTGGAATGATGTGTTCACTCAATGACTGTCTTACTGATGTTAAAAGCTGGATGTCAAAAAAAAATGCCTTCACCTGAACTCAGACAAAATATAGACACAACAACAAATTCTGCCTTTGGTTGGTCCCCTTTTGGATACTATCAAACCTGTTGCAGGAAATCTTGGAGTCAGGTTTGACAGTAATTTAGGTTTTGAGCAGCATGTCACAAAGCTTGTGCAATCGTGTTTTCATATTCTTTGAAGCGTTTCAAAAAATACGACTCATTTTAACTTTTAAAGACACAGAGACAATTTTACACGCCTTCATCTCTTCACGCCTGGATCACTGCAACAGCCTTTTTACTTGCCTGAATCAAAAATCTATTAACCGACTCCAGACTGTTCAGAATTCAGCTGCCAGGCTTTTAACCCAAACCAAGACATGTGATCACATCACTCCAGTTTTGGCCTCTTCACACTGGCTCCCACTATGTTTTAGAATAGATTTTAAGATTTTCCTGATTACTTTTAAGGTTCTTGGTGGTCTCACCTCCTAGTACCATACACTTTGAGGTCCTCGGGCAGAGGTCTTTTGTCTGTTCCAGTGGCCTGGCTGAAAACTAAGGGGGACAGAGCATTTGCTGACAGGGCCCCGAGGCTCTGGAACAATCTGCCCAAGGAAATCAGGTCGGCTGAGTCAGTGATCTCTTTTAAGTCCCTTCTTAGGCGGAATTATACTTCTGCGTTGAATTGATGCTGTAGCTACTGCGTAGGCTTGGCGTTGACATGGAGCCTACGCCGTAACCTACGGCGTAGCCTGACGTGCACCTCCTCAGGAATTAAACAACATGTTGCGGCAATGAAGAGCTCCTTTTTGTTTTTGTAAGCTGAAACCATTTCCCTCAGTGGAAACGCAGTTTTTATTTACTTTTATTTCAAAGATAAGAAACAACAAATTGTGTAGATAATAATGCCTCCACAAAAATAGAATTTAAAGTCTTGTGTGTAATTTATACTTCTTGGCAGAGAAAATCTCAGCTCGTCGCTAGGCTAATTTTTACAGTGTAATTGATTATCAATATATTATCATTTTTAAAAAGGGGATCTCAAAGGGTATACATTCTTTTTTAACACACATTAAATGTTTAGTTCAAAGCCTTAATTTGATTTGAATTATTCATTTTAGTCCATAGTACCACTTGTGGCCCAAGCCTTTGTTCAGTAAATCAGCATTTGATTAGTGTATCTAAAAAGGAGAATAACATGGCAGCTTGTCTCCGACCAAACATTTAAACCAGCTACTTTTTACGTTATGGCCCCTTTTATCCATTTTTTCCCCCTAACTAGATCCTCCAGTTCTACTGCTAAAATTGGTGGAGATAGGAAGGAAGATGAAGGGAACAAGAGGGCATGAGGGGGAGGAGGATGATAACAAACAAGGATGAATGACAGAGGTAGAAAGGGTTGTAATGATAAGAAGAAAAACTATTATAGAGAAGATTGACAAGGTTTGAGGAAGGTTTGTCAAAATAGGAAGTGGCTCAGTAGACAGCATGAAGAAGAGAGCAAAAGATGGCATGAAAGAAGAGGTGAAAAAAAGATGAAGGAGGGGAGAAAAAGAACAGTGCAGCAGAAATAGACAAAAAAAGGAGGTGAAGTGGGAAAAACACAGGAGAGCACAACAGAGGAAACAGAGAGGGAGGCCAAGGGTGACTTGAATCATAATCCCCTGCTGAATTTCACAAGGAGCCGTTTCACCAAAGATCCAAGAGCTGGGCCCACCTCCCAAGCACCGCCTCACACCTTTAACAAGCTTAGGGCATTATTGTGTGTACTCAATGTGTGTGTGTCAAACAGAAGGAGAGGAGTGGAAAACTCTGAGCTGAGCGGTGGGCACTGCATGTCATCTATTAGAAACTCAAATGCAGATGTTAACCTTGAGCACACAACAACACACTGCATAGTTTTAGCTGAGATAAGCAGCATCACAAAAATGAAGACAAGAAAACAAATAAACAGATCATCAGCCAGCAGCTGCATTTCCTGGTCGTTGACCCCTTTTAGAGCCAGCAAGGAAAAACAGCGGAGAAAAAGGAGAAAGTGCAACAGAAAAGACACCATTTACAGGAAAGGACGATCTAATCTAATTTGAGCAGAGTGAATGAAGAGTAGAAAGGGAACGACAAGTTGTGCTTAGTCACCATTTTAGTATAATGTTACCGTTTGCTTTGTGGAACACTATGTATCATAACTATTTATCACAGTTATATTATTACAACAAAAAGAGTCACAGTGGTGATTCCTAATGGGCTTAAGTGAGGTTAAAGAAAACTTCCGAGCCTCTATTTTAATGTTCATAGTTTAGGTAATGGTTCTAACATGTTGCTCACCAGCTGCACCACAACAATTTAGAAAATAAGGGCTATAAACAGAGCTTAATTAAGCAGGGCTAAGGACACCATGTGCATGTTCATGATAGTGCATATAACATAAGGTCATTCTCAACTCTTGTTGGCAGCAGTGTAAGGAAACTTAGTACAGCTACAAACATCACAGACTGACAGCACTGAAACTGATCATGAAGGTGCTAAATAAAGTGTAGGGGTTAATATTCAGTCAGTAATATTTATTTATTTATCTACCCTAAAACCTTAATTGAAAGCGTAGTCCCAATTAAACGCCCAGTCCCATCTACTAGCCTGGTGTGGCTACACATTCAGACAAATAAAGGCCTGTCTCAATTAGAGGCCTGGTCCGGTTGCCAAGCAGTGAATTTTTTGTAGTAGTAGTTCTTCGCATTTAAAACCGGGTTGTCAGCTAGCTCAAATTATGTGTCCATTCCTCGATTACCCTGTAAGTTATTCATGTTTCTTTAGTCTGTAAGGGTCCTCAGATCAAAAGAATCAAAAGGGTTTTTCCATAAAAATTAATCCGAATTGTGAGTATTGTTTTAACAGGATAAAGTGTCGGTATACTGAGTGCCGTAACTCATTCTCTCTTTGATGCTTTGTCCGTGGGAGCTGGAACAAATGAATGATTCGTAATTAATATATTATCGCAATCCTAACTTTTACAACAACTAATAATCATACTGATTTAACTGAACAATTTGATTGTATTTACCATCTTTGCTGTGCAACAGTTTTGTGTCTGTCCCATATAGACGCCTGTCTCAAATATAGGCCTGTTGATTTCACTGATTTAAATAAATAACAACCCGTGCTACTAATTGAAGTTTTACAGTATTTATTTATATTTGCGACTAAATATTCATATAAATTAGAAGTTAAGAAGTCACCAAAGAAGTCCTTATATGATTTTAAAAACTGAGAAGCTGCTTAAAATGCTCCTATGGCCATATAACATTTGAAGTAGTTTTGCTGTACATTACTGTAATTTCGGTCAAATCTAGCCAAAATGGAAGTGCGTATAAGGACAAATTTACCTAATGGTGCAGTTAAAATTTTTTGTAATGTAATCTTAAAAGTTACATGCACCAGTGCTTGTACACAGAGGTATTTTGAGCCCTGTTAAGTGAAGCAGTATCAGTCTCTCTCTATTTCTAAGACATTATTAGAGTCAAATGTAAGGCAATCAAAAAGAATATGGTTACAATCATCTATTTAATCGTCTATGACCAGTTCGTGCATCAATATTTACCCTTAATAATCACAGTAAAGAAAATGTGAAGACTGACGCAGAGCAGTAACATGCAGAACGTCCCATAAGGCTATTTAAGACTGGTTTTCTTGCAGCCATTGCGTACAATGTACAGCCCAGCCAACCCAATGGAAAAATGAAAGAGAATAGGAGGTCATCTACGCAGTTCAGCTGAGGCATTAATGACTTTATTTGGGGATATAAGAACGACAAAGTGCTGTACTGATTGGAAGGATCCATGTCTCCGAAATCTAAGCAATCTAGCGGGTGAGTAATATGTTATCATAACTGATAGGACAAATTATGATTAAGCTGTGAGAGGAAGAGGCAAGTTTCACAGAGTGGAGAAGCCAGTGGAGAGCAGAGGAAGTCTAACAGAGGGGAAATAAATGACAGAGAAGTTGGAGAAAGAGTCTGGGAGGGAGAAAAAAATTGGGGTCATCTTGAGGGCCAAAACAACCTGGAACCCATTAGAGGAACCCAGCAGGACCCCTCCACACCACCACACTCCCCCACTTACAGTTCTCATGATGTCATACCACAGTGAGCCGCTACACTCTCCTACACAACGGCACACAGTCGTGGTCAGACAGCCAGAGATAAGCCTGATGGATGTTTCTGAGTTCTTAAAGTTCGACACAAAATATAATTCTGCAGACAAATACAGTCAAAGGATTTGAAAGTAGTAGTTGCATGGGTGTTTTTGCTTGAATGTTCTGGAGATAACAATACAAAAGGTGGCATAAGTTGCTACGACTGCACTATTTTATACTGTATCTCTAAGACTGAAGGGGGAACGGCAATCGTGCATTCGCAGTAGTCACCCCAAAGCTTTGGAACTGCTCTCCTTCCAAAGAACCACATGTTTTCTAAACCCTTAGATTGTCTTAAAGGTTTCTGTTTTATCATTCATATTTTATTTTCAGATCTTACTATTCTGTGCTTTATTTTGTTTTTTAACTCATTTATTTGTGCATGTTTTTGGGTTTGGTACACATGCATGCTACTAATCTTAAAGTTTAACACTTGACAACTGCTGTTTTAAACATCTTAACTACTCCATGACTTAACGTCTATCTACCTTCTTCAAGTAATGCCACATTTTCAAAATCACGCAAATTTAATTTCCTCCCTGTTCGATTATGTCCCAACAAGACCACTGTAAAAGGCCTTCTGCACAACTTTTTTCATACTTTCATACACATATTCTCAAGTTATCCTAAAGCAAATAAGTTCATACGTATTCTGGCAGCACTTCACTATCAAGTGCTTTCCCCGTGTTCAACTTTGCACATTTAGCTAAATTAAGTCAAGTCCTGCTGCTGCAACGCTGATCAGACTAAAAATGGAAATCTGAAAGTGAAGTTCCTCACAGCCACAATACACAATGAATGAAAAGATTTCTCTCTGTCAAAGCACAGCGAGAACTCGTAGTAAACAGTTTACTTACTGTAGCACAGAAAAACGGCTGATATATTGAAGCGAAAGGAAGAAAAACCACCAAGCTCCAATCCCTCTTAGTCTGAGTACACTTAGAAAAGTGAGAGCAGGGGCTTGAGCAAAAGAGAGCATGAGAGAGAGGGAGAGGAAGAGAGGGAGTGCAAGAGAGATCTCTACATCAGCGGAGCAAGCCTTAGGAGGCGAGATAGAGAGACGCAGAGAGGGGAAGATACAAAGGAAAGAGACAGGAGAGGAAGAGACAAGGAGAAGACAGAGATCTCAGAGGGTACCCCCATATTAGGTTATGAGGCAACTGGTCCGTCACAATCCGGCAGCAACAGGGGAGATTTCTATCAGTGAGCTCACTCTAAACACACAAAGACAGAGGAGACGCTGGTATACAAGATTTCAATCGATCCTTCTCTACGAGCCTGTTCGATGTGTAAACAACGTCTGACAAAGCTCAATTTGGGAGCCGTTACACAGGACCTGAAAACTGAGCCTCTTTTTCAAAGCAGACATCAGTCACCTAATCCAGAAGTGATCCACCAAAGACAATTCAAAGTGTGTGAAGCCAATCAATGAAAGGAACTGGTCATTTTGACGAAAGACAGAGCAAATGCTTATATCAGGATAGTGTTTTTAGAAATACAACGAGGCGACTTGTGCGTTTTGGCAGAAGTCAGGAAATGGTGCAAAAGCCTTCCCCCCAGTGACCTTATTAAACTGTGCAGTAGCCGACTACAAAGTACAAATTAAGGAGATAATACTGTGTCGATACAAACTGTACTATGCAAAGTAAAAACAAGATTGAGCTTAAGCAGCATTTCATACATTATTTATTCATCTATTAATGGAATCGTTTGTGTTTTAATGTAATTTCATGGTTGTATGTTTCTTATTTAAGATTTTCTGACCTTTTTGCCTTTGTTTGATAGTACAGATAAAGAGTGACAGGAAAGGGCTGCAATAAGGACACAGCCTTAGTACATGGGGCTGCATGCTTAAGCAGGTGAGCCACTGGACATCCTACAAATGAATGTTTTTATGTTGTTCGTGAGCCCCCAGGCACAATTTTCTTTCATTAAGTGACAGACAAAGTTTTCTGAATCTTGAATCTTTGAATCTTGATTTTAAGTAAGCTATAGTGTGTCTTATTGGACTGGGCCCAGTGATGACATTACAACATCATTTTCAACCAATCAATCAATTTTATTTATAAAGCCCAATATCACAAATCACAAATTGCCTCACAGGGTTTTACAACATATGACCTCCCTCTGTCTTTTGGACCCTCACAGTGGATAAGGAAAAACTCCCCACTCACATATGAGTGGTGTGTTATTTGCCAAGTGAATACGGTTTGCACGAAATGTTTCCATAGCAGGTTATTCCTGAGTTAAAGGAAATGGCCGCTTTAGAATGAAAACACAGACAGTACTTACTGACTCTCATGCCGACAAGAAGTCCAGTGTAGTTTTTTAATCCACAAAACTCGTTCGGGTTATCATAGGATAACGGTGTGTTTACATGGCAACTTGCGCGAGACTCAAGAACTAGCACCACCACTAGCCATCAGCTAGTCTCGCGCGAGTTGCCATGCAAACACAGCACGCCTGCAGGGCAGGCTAACTGACCACGGTGAGAAATGATGCTATGAAAGTGGAGTAAATTATGTCTTTTCAAGTTAATTTTGCATGCCGCGGCTTCAGAGCACTTGGATTACGGCGGACGAGCCGTTCTGACATCTTTGAAATGCATTAGCGGAGTTTTATTACATTATTTTATTTCAAAATGTGGGTTCCATGCACTTCAAGTGTAGCTATTATCCCAGCAAGCTGTTATCCTGCAAAACCCCGAACGAGTTTTGTGGATTAACAAACTACACTGGACTTCTTGTCGGCATGAGGGTCAGTAAGTACTGTCTGTATTTTCATTCTAAAGTGGCCATTTCCTTTAAGAACTACAGCCAAGTGTCACATGATGTAAAGTATCCCATCATTGCTCACTGACCAATAAATGAAAACTACGGATGAAGATCGTGTGATCAGTCGATTAAAAGCTCAGGACGGAGCTAGTAAGTGGACCATGTGCTATGTATGTATGTTAATGTATACTAGAAGTGAACCAAAAAAAATGCCAAAAAGGTCACCTACACATGATTACAAAGACCAGCTAACATACACTGTGACATTGGCACTGTGTACAAAAAACCCGCAAGAGTGCTTTGAAACGGCCGAGAGGAACCAATGTGTGCAACTGTAAGTCCTTCTGCAAAAGATTCCACATATACAGAGCTGCATACATACATGCTCGCTTACCAAACTCTGAAAGTACTCTCAGTACAAACAGTTAAAAATGTTCTGAGAACGGAGAGCATAGCCATTTTCAATTTTTTGCTTTGGGTATACACATAAATATGCTGAAAGTTGGCCCAGAATATCCTTTGTAAACAAGAGAATGCAATGGAAGAGATAGATGAGAAGAGCTAAAACAGTACTCCAGACGAGATCACAACTGAAATTCATGTCAACAAATCCATTGCCATGACAACTGAGCAAGCTCCACCTACCAATGAGATGCACGATGAGGCTGAAAGCTCCAGAAAAGATAGTAGGCAAACCTTGAGTTTGGGTTGTTTTGTCACACTGTAGAAAACTTTTACGTGTAGTGCAACATTTATATGCTGAACATAACTTACAATGAGAACTGTCAGTATAAATATCTTCTATACATGTGTGTGACACTATTATGTTGTTACAATGCTTCCATGTTTGTAACTCACAGGCTAAAAGACTCAAACATTGGGATAGTGAAGTAAAAAATCAGCCTCCATGTTGTGCTCTTCTGAGTAAAGATGAATTAATTCTCACTGAGCCCAAATCGCCTTTAAGGTGTCATAATGGCTAAACACTTGCCACGTTCCAGCTTGGCTTGTCACAGGGACAGGTGACGCCGTGGGCCATTAAACCAATAGAGACTGAGGTAGGGGCACTTGATCCTTGTTATTAGCTTTGCTCCAGTGAGCGTTTCTATGCCAACCTCCAATTAAAGACCAGTGTTGCAGCTTTTCTGTTTAAGCCAGCTCGCTCGATGGTGGTGCCAAGCACTTGCAGTTACATTGCAACAACCTCTGTATTATCTACATGACATGTATCAACACACTCTCGGCTGAGACATCAGACACTGATTACTGTTTGGACAATTAAGGAACATTTATGAATCACCTCAATAGTACAGTGCGGATAATACAAAAATATATACTAAACAGTATTCCTAAATAAACAATGTGTAGTCTCATACATGAGTGATCTCTCTTTATCATTACTTATGACCCAGTGTGTGGGTCATGAGTGTGTGGTGGTGTATTTATCTGCAGGGACTCTGCCCTCTGCCTGTTTTATGTTCTTATTATTTTGTGTCTCAAAACGAGAGTGAATCTGGGATTGGTTTTACATTTTCAATTTTGCTGGCGAGCACTGAAGGAGAGGATGAGGATGAAGAGCAACGCAAAGTTGGGCTGTTTTCTGTTAGATGAATTGGTGCTGGCAGTTAGCTTAATTAGCTCAAGTATTGGCTTTTCCATTACAGCAAATGTAATGTTTCCACAATAGTACAGTAGCTTGTAGTGTACGTACAGCCAGTAAAGGGAAGAATGTTGTCAGCAAACAGTAGCCAACAATTCCTGCAAAGTATACATTTAAAACCCCTTTTTTCATTTAATCAAAAGTCTAGATCATTTCCTCTCTAAACTGTAATAGTGGTATAACATCCAAAATACATAGAGCAGCTGGCAAAGAGCGGCCTGCAGCAAGCTGCCATGCAGTGTCTATGGAAAGCAGTGTCTGCCACTCTAAAAGTTGGGGATAGTTTAACTTCCATCCATCTATCCATTTTCATCCATTTATCTAGGGCCAGGTCGCGGGGGCAGCAGGCCAAGCAAAGCACCTCAGATGTCCCTCTCCCCAGCAACCCTGGCAAACTCCACGGCGCTCCCAGGCCAGATGAGACTTGTAATCCCTCCAGTGTGTTCTGGGTCTGTCCTGGGGCCTCCTACCAGTGGGACATGCCCAGAACACCTCTACAGGGAGGCGCCCAGGAGGCATCCTGATCAGATGCCCGAACCATTTCAAATGACCCCTTTCGACACGAAGGAGCAGTTGCTCTACTCCGAGCTCCATCTGGATGTCCGAGCTGAGCCTAGCCACCCCACGGATAAAACTCATTTTGGCCGCATGTATCCGCAATCTTACTCTTTCGGTCACTACCCAGACCCATGACCATTGGTGAGGGTTGGGACATAGATGGACCAGTAAATCAAGAGCTTGGCCTTCCGGCTCAGCTCCCTCTTCCCCACAACACATCACACGATCCATTTTGCACTTCATTCTACCCTCACTTGTGAACTCGAGATAGTTTAACTTTTGGTGGCAAATTGCGACCAGAGAATACTGGCAGCCAATCAGGCAACAGAATCCTGTGACTCATGTGACCTGCTGACCTATGTTTCAGAGAATTTCTTCCTACCTGAAACGCATGACCACGCCTCCAGCTTGCAGAAAAATGCATATATTACAGCCTACCACACTTCGCCACTGCTTGGTGTGTTTTTGGCCTAACCTAACACAGAACAACCTCCATCAATTATACATTCGATAGTACCAAAAAAACCAAAGCTATTAAAAAACAGATCTAAAATCATATTTTGTGTGTCTTAGACTGTTTTTTTTTTTTTTGACGGGGTATCTTAAGAGGTATTGAGTTTCAGTTTTTTTATACTAGTATTGTATCAGTGTTTAAAATTCTGGTATCATGACAACCCTACATAACAGTCTCAGGTCTAATGAATACAGAACGTCCTAATGAATCTGCCTAATCAAGTGGAAAAATTAGTCTGTTTCATGCTCAGTTGACATCAAAGTGCTCGTTAGAACAAAGCCAACAGCTGGCTTGCCCTCAGTCTTTGCTTTGCATGTCTTTGATCAATACTCGGCTAATGAGACTGGCCTCCTGAGCTGTAATGAGAGGTCAGATTCATGTATTATACTCCGCTTATTACATTAATTGCCTTTCGACGGCACAAAGTCCTCCAGTCAATATAAATTAAGACAATAATATAATGTGCTGCTGTTTTGTTTTGTGACTCTGCACACTTTTCAACCACTGGACACAGACACCAGCCTGCTATCTCTGTCTTTCTCACAACACCTTGGAGTGGCTTATTACAAAGCAGAGCTTATACAACAGCACAATATTTGCAAGGACAATTCTGGAAAACCGTTGATGCTGGTTTATTTTAAAAGGTGTGCTGCCCTCTTGTGGATATGTATGGAAGCACTGACAACTGAAGGGAAAAAACATCAAATCTGACAAGTAAAATAAAAGAAAATGAAGGATCACCTCTACCAGTAAGAAGCCTTCCTAGTCTTCGCTTTTATACCACGAGTCACATTCACCCATTCACACACACACTCACACACCAATGGAACAGTCTTTGGGAGCAATTTGGGGTTCAGGTCTTGCTCAAGGATACTTCAACATGCAGTCTAGAGGATCCAGGGATCAAACCCCCGATCATCCGATTGGTGGATACCCTGCTTTACCTCCTAAGCCACATAGTTGATCAACAGAAAAAAAACTTGTGGCAACTATTTTGATGAATGATTAGCTGTTTAAGTCATTTTTTAAGCGCAAGTGCCACAAAAAGGTGAGTTTTTTGCTGGTTTTCTGTGTCTTAACTGTTCATAAACTTCTTACTTTTAGGCTTTGGAACGTTAGCCGGACAAAACAAGCAACCTTAAGATGTAATCTTGGACTTGAAGAAGGTGTTACAGATATTATTCACAACATTTGTAGACCGTCATTAATAATCCGTTATCGGCAGTACTCAAATAATCTCTTGATTATTGTTTTAATTCATTATTAGTCCTGTAATATATCAAATGTTGGAAAATAGCTTCTAAAAAAAGGCAATCACAATTTCACAGAGCATTAGATGACCTCATCCTACAAGACTGCAACTTATAATGACATTGAATTTAGACTCTTTAGCACTAGTGATCAACCAACTCTGCTCTGCACGTAGCTGTATTAACACAAGCTCGACCAGTCAGACATACACATGACATCAGTGTTGTTGTTGGTGAAACTTTCTGTCCATGTACCCACGTACAATCCACAAGCATGCAGTTCAAAAGACGGCAGGAAGTGCAGTTGTATGCCAAGAATCTCTCATGCACAATCTCTCATGAAACATAAATAATGACTCATGCTTCAGCAGTCACAGGTGTTCACATACCAACAATGCTTAGATCATCTGTAGGATCAAATATTCTTTTCTTCACTAGATGGCACCAGAGGCTCACTTTTCATTAGTCATTGCTATTACCAATTTCAAATCAGCCCTCTCACCTCTACTTGATATACTTTAATATAAAAACAGAAGGCAGGAAAAAGTAAATGGAAAGTATCTTTAAAGCCATGCTTATCAATTTAGATCAATGTTTAAGTAGTACATGCAAACTGTTGTTAAAATTCTTGGTTGATAGAAATCCATTGCCCTGTTCAGTAATACATCAGTGGGCCAGATGCTGCTCGGCAAGGCTAAAAAGTCTTGAAACCTGTTGTTCAAAACTGCTGAGCCTTTCCATCTGAGCCTTTTTAAATCAAAATAATTTTAAATCAAAGTTAAATACCAACCTTAATTTAAGATTACACTCAATTATACTTTGGTAATACGTTTGCCAGACACCCTGCTTTAACACTGATGCATTTTAATTCTGCTTCACAAAAATGAAAATGCAATTAAAACTACCACATCCTGTAAGCTTAAGGGTTTAATTTTGGCTAAATCCCCTCAGGATGACCACTCAAATTATGAGTCAAAGCATAAGGAAGGGGAGGTGGCAGCCTATTTTTACACCAATTGTGTTATTCTTCGAGTGCAACAATAATAGCATGACCGCTTCATGCTCTCATGAAAATTGTCCCTTCATTTCCACCCAAATGCTCTTTTCTAAATCAAACCCGCAGGTGTTAGTGGTGCTAGTGGGTTATCTTTAATACTAAAAGGTGGTTACATCACTGGAGGGGAGCAGAAAGAATGAGACACATGTGGCAGCCGTGTCGTCAGGATGCTGTGAGCAGAGATGCTGTGCCACATGAGGGTGATGTAACTGGGAGGTCGAAGGAACAGAAAGTTATGATCCGTGTATCAAAACCATCAATCTTGATCAATGTACTGTTTCAATGATCAGAGATGCAATATTATTGATGCAAAGTAAGAACATCGATCCATATAATCTTTCAGAGACTCAATGTCACTGTCAAACAGCGACAGGCAGATCAGGGCAAGTAGCCAAGTAAAACAACAAGGATAACATTATTTACTCAGGGACAAATCATTCATTCATTCATTTTCTGTAACCACTTATCCTGTTAGGGGTCTTAGTGGGGCTGGAGCCCATCCCAGCTGACACTGGGCGAGAGGCAGGGTACACCCTGGACAGGTCACCAGATCATCGCAGGGCTGACACATAGAGACTGATAACAGTGGTTACCATTGTTGCCTCACAGCTAGTCGGTTCCTGGTTCGAACCCAGGGTGGGGGAACCCTTCTTTGTGGAGTGTGCATGTTCTCCCCATGTCAGCATGGGTTTTCTCCGGGTGCTCCAGCTTCCTCCCACAGTCCAAAGTCATGCAGGTTAATTGGTAACACTAAATTGACCATAGGTGTGAATGTGAGCAAATCAGCAGTGCGGAAATATTTTGGTCAACAGACAGAGCACATGCCGTATGTAAACAGCGCTATTACGAAATAAAATTCTGGGTGAGCATTTCACTTCGCCAAATTCTTGCCACTGCAACATTTGCCGCTCTGTTACAGCAATGTTAGGCTGAAAAAACATGCATGCAGGCTGAAATTCAACCATGCAGGAGATGGAATGACTTAAACCACCAGCGAGTAGTAAAAAGTATTAATAATATATCTAATTGTTGGAGCTATGAGTAGGAAAAAAGTCTGCTAGCTGCTAAGCTAATTTATTTAATTAAAAGTGTAAAATGTAAAATGTTTTTGTTGTTAATCCATGTCTTATGGAGATGTTTGCCTTCAGGGCTTAAAATCCGATAGCTGTAAATTTTTAGGAAAAAGATCATGATTTGGGTTAAAATAAAAAGATTTCTTCCAGAAAGGGCTCACTGGCAGAAAGCCCTGAGAGTTAATGTATCCCATGTGCTGCTTTATGAGTGTTGGTGGAGTCCATTTCAAGTAAATGTCACTGTTTTTAACTGGTTACGATTATTTACGTGCTGTTTTTATCTTTTATGACAAAATGCAAAAAAGAAAGTGGTGGCAGCTTCATCTCTGATCAGTTTTGTTACATGGGCATTTGACATTGTCTCATATCGATTGCAGGCCCCTGAGTCAAATCGAAATCATATCGTGACAGACTTTGTGATATCAGCAAATATCATATTGTTGTTCTTGTTCAAAGACTTGACATGTCATTGTATCATGATGAAACAAGTGACCAGTTATACCCCTACTCACTATGACAGGAAGTTCAAGTGTGTGCTTGTTTGCATTCCGAATATTGTATGTGTTCAAAGTTCATGACATTTTTCATGATAGAACATTTTCAAGGTTATTATCACCCAAAAACCAACATATACCAGCTGTGTAATATTGTGTGGCTATATATACTGTATTCACCTCCTGGGGTCAAAATTCTCCACTGTTTGTGTTTGTGTGTCGGGTCCTGACCCACAGTTTAACAGCCTTGACTCTGGATCTCTGTGGGGACCCTTCCCCTGCTTCTGGAGCAGCGCAATTTTCCCACAATATCACAGAGATGCGAGAGGCCTGGGCTAGCTAACACACACACACACACACACACACACTTTAACTCCATGAAGTGAAAACACACCCACATGCAGTTTTGACACCCTTCTGTCGAACCACAAAAGCAAACAGATGGAATGTGTATCAACACAAACAAGCAGCAGCAGCCACATGGGCTCCTGTGCAGTAGATTCAAGCAAACTTTTAAAAGGACAATAAACGAAGGAGCTGGGAAAGAAGTCTCACCATGTTTAAAGAGCAGAGAGGTCACATTGTTCAAGACACTGTCACTGAGAAAAGCAGTACTCCTTACACAGGCATGCTAGATATTTACTGACTGTCCTATCCATTTTCAGTGTAAGCAGACATCTGACTAAACAAGAGTGTCTCAACACACACACACACACACACACACACACACACACACACACACACACACACACACACACACACTCTAATCTCAGGCTAAGCCGCAACACCCAGCTGGGTGAGAGAGTGGCCTGCTCGGCACATTCCTTTGTAGTGGCACAACACACAGAGAGAGAACATAGGGGTGACGGACACGAGGTTAAATGAGTGTGACATACATGGAGGGGAAGCGTGTATGTGTGTGTTTTTATGTGTGTTTGGGGTTGGGGTTAATATGATTATAATTCAGAATTGAAACTGCTCATCTAATCTGAATCCTTTCAATTCCCCTGCTGGATATTTTCATGGTAGTTAATTCTTTCTTTAAAATATGCATTTCTCTGGTGTTTTTTATTGTACGAGTAAGAAATCATATTTTATATTTGTTCTTTAGCTGACTGACTGCCTGAATGTTTGTGCACTGCTGTTGGCTTATAAAAACTGAGGGATCTGAAGAGATAGAAGGTATGAGAAAACATTTATTAGATCTTAAACTTAAAGGGACACTTAATCCCATAATCAAAATTACACATTTTTCCTCTTACCTGTAGTGCTGTGTATCAGTATAGACTGTTTTGGTGTGAGTTGCAGAGTGTTGGAGATATCGGACGTAGCGATGTCTGCCTTCCCTCTAATATAATAGAAACAGGTAGAACTCAGCTTGTGGTGCTCAAAGCACCAAAAAATACCATTGAAAAACTCAACAGCAATGTCTCTTTCCAGATTTCATGACCCAGTTACTCAAGATAATCCACAGACCTTGTTGTGAGCAGTTTCATGTAGGAACTACTTTCTTTCTACTAAACTACTTGTGCCAATTGTAGCATTGGCAAGAAGGAAATGTGCATCTACTCCTCAACAAGAGGCTCATGCTCATCTCAGCACAAGATGTAAACATTACATTAAACAAACCTCCTTAGCTGAGCTGTAGTGTTAAGCCATGTTTCCACAAAACACTTTCAGTATGGTACCTTTGGGAAAAGTAACCCTTCAGACATGGTACCTAGACCCTAGCTCTGTTTAGCATTTCCACCGCAAACAGTTCCCTTAAATGTGGGTGGGGTTGTTGTCACTCACTTACTGTATTTCCTCATTACTGGTGACACAGATGGAAGACTCTAAAAAGGTATGAACAGTGGTTACATGAGCCTCAAAACCAGCCACAACTCAGCCCTGAGCAGAGTGACCGTCCGCTACTGACCAATCAACAGACTGCAGTGTTCACAGCTCCACCCTTTAGTACCAGATCTGTGTGCTAGGTACCCCAACCAAAAATGGGGACTAGAGATGCACCGATCCAGCTTTTTCAGTTTCAATACCGATCCTGATGCTGTGGCTTTGAGTATCAGCCAACACAAGATACCGATCCGATACCATGGTTGACCTAAAAAGCTAGAATGGAAAAGACTAGAGGCATCAGGCATTGATGACTACAGAGTTATTTCCTAAGATAAAATGAAACAAGATGAAACGGATTAATGCAATGATGAACTACTTATTTTTAACGAAAATAAACAATTGTGCAACATCAGTTGAAACAGTGTGAAATACCTCCACACAGCAGATTCTCTCCTTTGCTCCATGACGTATGACATAGTTCGCGTCGCAATAGATTTAGAGGGAAAGGATCGCCTCGGGTATAGGTTGCATTTTCCAATACCCGATCCATCTATTTTGATGATATCGGGGCCGATATTCAATCCAGATATCGGATCGGTGCATCCCTAATGGGGACGGTATGGAACTGTTCCATTGGTACCATCCACAACTTTTCTGTACCATACTGCTTTGTGGAAACGGGGCTTTAGCTAGCTCAGTGGTACTAGGTTAGCTTGTAGCACATGCAGGCTTCCTTGATTCGGGTGGCAGATCACAACAAAGGCACTTTGAGGACCACAAGCCAAGTGCCATCTAGTTCCATTACATTCGAGAGAAGGCAGATATCTTTATGGCCGATATCTCCAACAATCAGCAACTCACACTAAAACAATCTAGATTGATAAATAGCACTACAGGTAAGAGGAGAAATATGTATTTTTGACTTTGGGGTGAACATTTTTCCCTTTAATAAACCTAGCTCAGAGAGACACTCTCCAATAACAAACGATTAAGACTCCAACTTAGTGCAGAGCTTGTAAAATTCAGTCAATCTTCAAACTGATCAAGGTACTCTGGTACATTCAGTACTGCAATGACACAATACAAAGTTGCTTAATTGAGTCATGATGTTGACAGTAGGACAGATACTGAAAAATACTGTACATGCCCTGCTGATTACACACACAAAAAAAACAATAGTAGGTGTCATGCACTGGACTGGCAAGCTGTAATGTTGCTCAACTCTAGTTCACCTTGCAAAAATGTACATGCCATGCTCAGCCAATTTTCACAACCAGGTTTCATGTAGATCTTTTTTCTTCCACCTTTCTCATCCAAACTGTTTTTATTAGTGCATTAGAGGCTGTTTGAAAGCCTCTCAGGCTCTGAGTGGTAACAAGTAGTGTGTGTGCTTCAGCAACTGAGAGGCAAGAAAAGACTCTTTATGTGTGGGGTCTCTCATAATCTTACATTTGAAAAAAAAAAAACTGTGCTTCCAGCTATACAGTGACTTCCATTTCCTATAGTTCAAACTGTGATGGTAATGGTAATAATTTAATTTACTTAACCTTTTAAATAGCTCGAACCGAAACACTTAAGCATTAACACTGTGTGTGCACATTAATTACCATCTCACATTGTAGGCCAGTGACCTCAGATCCATTAAACAGGGTCGTAACAAGAGGGAAAAAGGAGTTGCATACAGTAAAGACGAAAAGAAAACTGTTGGTGCCGACTGTCTGACGACCCTGGCTAAAAAACAAACCAGTCTATTTACTGCAGCAATAACCTGGACAGCCAATCAAAGCTCTGTCATCCCATGACAACACAGCACGTTATGGATGTCTTAAAAGCGGATATTTGCTGGACATTTTATCTTAAAATGCTACCTTTGAGACAAGCAGTAATTGGTATCCAAGATGTGCATGTGTTTGCAAGAGTTATTACCTGAGCCTGTAAATAACTTCTCTTCAAACATATGACCCATTTTACAGGCATGGATATTTAACCAGCACGGGGCTGGAGGGAAAATAACACTCAGCAATGCAAACAAGAATGAGCTTTAACAACAACTCCCATATGTCACACGCTGCATCTTATTGTCTGGGACAGCCAAGTTAACATTTGCTGAACGGGAGGAAGCGTGTCCTGAAGCTAGACACCATTAACGAGCAGTGCCGCAGAGCCCTGCGAGTCATACTGACAGAAGCCACAGCCATATGGATGATTATCAGAGTTGATTAAGGAGATTTTTAGTGTCATGTTTTCATTCATCATTCTTAGTTCATCCATATATGGAGCAATCAAACAGACTGGATTTCAGGCTGAATCAGAGTTTGTCTTTGGCTACAGAGAAAGGCAGAAAATGTGCTTACTTTGATATTTCGGTGGTCGGTGTTCCTCTTTAATCAACTGCAACCACTGACTGAAGAGGCCGTCTGAGATTTAACTTCAGGAAATTATGTATTCAGTCACTGTTGTTTTTGTGAATCAAATCTAACAGACAATATTTTGGTGATCCATGCTTTTAAATGGAGCTCCAAATATTGTCAAAAACAAAAAACAAAAAAAAAGAGGATGGGTCGATATGCGATTTTGTCACCATGAAGTTGATCATGGATCGATTCCCATTATGGGGATAATCGTGGATATTGTGTCTAGCAGCACCCAAACAGACTGCGGGCAACCAACAATAAAAGAGACTAAAACAGGCTGTGTACACACCAACATCAAAAAACACCAAAGATCTTATTCATTGATCACCATATTTGATATCAAAAGACACAATCCCATTTTAAATAAATGAGAAGACCGCCTTTTCAAGATTGTTTGCTTTTCACTGAAAATTATGTTCACTAAAAAAAAATAAGTGTCTGCCTGTGATGCAAAGAAATATCGGTGTCTTTATAAAATGTGAGGTAGGTGATTCTAGTATGGTAGTATGGTTAAGTGCCATTTAAAGAGCTTTAAGCATATTTTGATGATTATCAAAATAGAATAGCAGTTATCTTGGCTAGGATAACCATGACATGAAACTTTGATATTATTCATTCATTCATTTTCTGTAACCGCTTATCCTGTTAGGGGTCGCAGAGGGGCTGGAGTCTATCCCAGCTGACATTGGGCAAGAGGCAGGGTACACCCTGGACAGGGCACCAGACTATCACAGGGCTGACACATAGAGACAGACAACCATTCACACTCACATTCACACCTACGGGCAATTTAGAGTCACCAGTTAACCTGCATGTCTTTGGATTGTGGGAGGAAGCTGGAGCACCCAGAGAAAACCCACACTCTACACAGAGGGGCTCCACCCTGGATACGAACTGGGAACCCTCTTGCTGTGAGGCGACAATGCTAACCACTGTGCTACCGTGCCTACCGTTATTTTGATATCATCCCATGCCTAATAACATGTAACAAAACATTTATATATTTTATTTAAAATGTCATTTTAACCACGCAAAAACCTCACTGAGATTACAAGTCTCCTTTTCCTAAGTGTCCTGGCCAAGACAGGCAGCTGCACATTAAACAAACACAGTTACAGACAATAAAATTTCAGATCACATCATGACTATACCAAACACAGGACTCAGGTCAACATATCCTGGATCACATAGAGGCAAATAGCTCAGTCAAGGCGTCTACAGCTTGACGTACCTTCCTCCACCTCCTTCAATCTATTTTTGAAAACACTTGAAGAGACCAGTTCTCCTAGACCCTAAATTAGTCTGCTGCAGATTTCAAGCTGCAGGAGCAGCAAAGCCCTTTTTCCCATTTTAAGATGGACATTGTGGACAGACAGCAAGAGTAACTGTGCGTTCCAATACCCATACTACCACACTATATAGTATACCAGAGAAATATTTAGTATGTCCCAATACAAAGTATGTAAGTATGCCAAAAAAACAGGATGTTCTTCTATATTTGGTCTGATTTTGCAGAAGGCAAGCCAGCATGTTTTTCTGGATATTTTGACCCACAATCCTCTGCGCAGTGGACAATGTGTCACACCCACTGAGCCTTCAAGAGATGACAGCTCACTGACAGCTGTTTGACAGCTGACTGACAGCTGATTGACAGCTGTCAAAAGTCGCAATGACGGATGATGGCTCATTCAAGTAACTGATGACCAGTCACATAGTAACAATAGGAATATTAATTGTTTAAGTGAACAAAATAATCAGAAATATTACAAACAACAATAGGATGTACGCAACTGTGAGAATAAAAATGACCGAGAAATGCACATGTAAGTTCACTGTCGTAAATATGATACGTTAAAATATACAATTCAAAGTTAAACTAGATACATTGCAAAGTAACAACAGCAGATCTCTCCGGTTTGATCTTTGTCTATGGCGAATTCGGTTAGTGGCGTTTGTTTTATCTCCAAGGAAACAGATATAAAAGAGGGTCAAAGTTCAGGGTGTAGTATGTCCCAGTTGTGTGCATACTGCATACAACAGTACATACTTTTTGAGGGACCTACTGAAAGTAAAACGAAAAAGTGCGCAATTTGGAACGCACCCTAAGTTTTATGAATATGTCACAGAGCGACTGCAGTAGCTGTCAGCATTTGTCAGATAGAAACTTTTACATAAATATAAAGAAAGCAAATTTAGAGGTCTTTTATATAAGGACATGCCAGTGATGCCAATGGTGAATGACAGCTTTAAGATTTGTAATGAACCTCAATTCAAGAGTGAAGGCATTAAGAGGATGCATGCATATTTAACAGAAGGTCCATCATATACTTTATGTGTATGAGTCACGATCGTTCTAAGTCTTTTAAAACAAGGAATTCCCAAACTAGGCAATTTATAAAAAGTGTCATTAATGACACACAACAACAGTGGAGACTTTGCGGGAGGCAAAGGAGATAAAGTGATAATGAACATGTGATCATGACAACTTGAAAAATTAAGTTTGAAAAACATGGCTTGGTGTTACTGGACAGTTTCCAAGTGGGATGGGTTGAAAGCACTTCAGTTGACTTGACTGGAGCACGACCAAAGCACTAATGGGCATAAAAATCTCCCAGCTGGATCAATAGTGGAAACGATGGACAACCATGTTGCACAATATCTCCTGGACACAAGCCTGTGAATATCAAAATCTAATAAGAGAAGTCCTTAACAACTCCCAAAGCACACTCTAGAAAGACACATTTTTGATTCACTTTCCCAGCAAAGATATTCCTGGATTTGATCTGGCAACGTTCTGGCTTTTGGTACAGTTATAAGAAGAAACACTGAGGGAGACCGGAAAGCACGGAGCCTCCCTGGGAGGAAGAATTTATTTCTGTCCCTGAAGACTAGCTGCATCTTCTATAATGGGAAGACATAGAAGATATATTTGCAGGCATCCATCTCTCAGCCCCAAAACCAATCAGCCCAAACTGCTGTGGTAAAAGTCCTAAAGTGTGTGTGTGTGTGTGTGTGTGTGTGTGTGTGTGTGTGTGTGTGTGTGTGTGTGTGTGTGTGTGTGTGTGTNACACCACTCTGAGTTAAATGAAAGGACTCAGCGGGGCTCTAATAGGTAGACTCCACAAAGGCAAACAATAAAATGCTTCTGGTTTTTAAAGACCGTTTGATCCCTATGCCAGGTGTGTGTGTGTGTGTGTGTGTGTGTGTGTGTGTGTGTGTGTGTGTGTGTGTGTGTGAGAGCATTTCACCATTACACTTGCACAACGTAATGAAACACTTCCTTATTTTGTGATTAACTTCCCCGACACAATAATACATTGATCAGTGCACAGAGGGAATTTAGAACGTTTAATGGGAACACTGACAATTTATTTTGTATTTTTTGTGCTAATTTAGAATATTTTCCATCATGTCCATTTTCCACTATAAATTTTTGTTTTAAAAAACCTATATAAAACATAGGTTCATGGCTTTGCCTTGGTCTAAACCTCCTTTTTGTTTCCACTCCCTATTCTCTCTCAAATAGTCCATGCCTGATTCCCCCCCACCTTGTTTCTCACTTTTCTTCCATGGTAGATTTTCTTCTTTTTCCACTGTTAAAATCTAATTTTCTCCCTTTCTCTCTCCAGTGTGTTACCCTTCCCTCCCTCCTTCTCTCTCCCTCCCTGCCGCTGCTGCCCTGCTACGATCTCTCCTTCATATAATCCTGTGTTCTTTGGCTCGCTTCATTACTTGTAGCAATAAACACACGGGGCCACAGGATACCTCCAGAAAACTCCTCAACATGAGTACTGCAGAGTCAGGCTAACACGCCACATATAGGGGGCCTGTGGAACATGGAGTATGGCTGGAAACAGTGCTTTGTTTTGCGCAATTATGCAATCATTTACGATGTTTGTGCACCGATTGCTGCTTACGTAATACAACTATTTGAACCTACGATCTCCAATTAGCGTGATCAGATGGTTCGGGACGAAAATAAACATGATGTACTTTAAGATTTAACTCAAATGTCGTACTCTCCGATCTCTATGTGCTGTATGCTATCAGATAAAACAGAAACGTTAAGACAACAGAAGGAATATGGTTCCCATTTGTTTGTAATGGGACGCATTCCTGCTTTTTCATAGTTTTTTATGGTCCTGATGACAGCCCTGCTACAACTCCACTTATTCACTGCCGCTCCGTGTTCTCAGAGTTTCTCTGGTGACCCCTTACAGGAGTAGCTCAGATGGTGTTTTGACAAGGAAAACGCTGGCAGCTCCCCCATTTTCAATGGGCTCATTATTAAAGCAGCTCTGCCTCGACTTAACTCGGCCCGTATTTCTACGACCACAAAGGACTCATAAAAACACTCTGGCAAACTCAGAAACCACACTGCAGCGTGCACATGAGTACGAGTGTGTGCTTGTATGGCATGAGCGTACGAGCCCCCCTCCACACGTGAGAAACTTTAGACAGCGCTTGGCTCTGTTGTGGCGATGCATGAACTCATAAAAAACACAAATACACATCCGTACATTTATGCACACACATATGCATTACAACTAAGCGCATGTCAGAATCCAATCATGAAAAACTAACACATAATAACAGCACAGTCACAAGCCGGTCAAGTGCCCACATATCAACCCTGTCTCCTGCAAATTACGTTTGTATATTACTGGATTGCATTCATGATTAAGTTGTGGTGACAACCTAATCACTGCCTGGATTATGTTCAAAGACAGTGTCTCTTAAAAAGTCATCTATGTACCATGCTGGACTCGTGGGGAGGTGTTCAGGGTGGATGGTGGACACACAGAGTGCAGGACTGTGACACATGAATACCAGGTTTGTGTCCACACTCCTGTCTGTGGTTAAGTTTAGGCAACAAAAGCACTTTAGTTCAGTTTAGAGCAAAGATCGTGAGTTAGGTTGAATGTTAAAGAAAAAGGTAATAATAACAAAATAATGCTATAGTCACTACACATGAAAACTGTATTTCTAGATTGCCTATTAGGGCAGAAAACCAAATGAAATACGTTTTCAGTGAACATTTCACTGGTATGTTCAGTGTCAACATTTTTGCAACTCATAATATCTTCATAATATTAATACAAAACAAGGCCCTAGACTAACTTCTCAACTGGTAGCACTGGTGCAAACAACTTTCTCAGCTGATTGAACCAGTGCTGGGCATGTTCCTATCGACTGATTTCCCTGACGTTTAAACCGAAGTTTAAGCTTAGACTAGTTGACTAGTCTTAAAGTAGGAAGATATTCAGAAAACAGTCAAAACTGAGCGCAAAATTGTGTATGAGACATTTGGAATCATTAATCACATTTTTCAATCGCCAAATTGCATTTTAAATGATACTGCAATATGGGACTCTTTGCACTGTGTATTATGAACATTACACATTATCCTACAAGACATGACAACAAGTCAATATATAAAATCAAAATACAGCCAAACCGTGCTGGTTTTACGATCAGTGTTGGGGGTAATGTGTACCACATTACAGTAATATATTGCTTTTTTGCAGTAACAAAATAATAGAATGTGTTACTGACAGGATTTCGGTGTCACGTAATGCGTTACCACACAAATAAACTGTTAATTGTTTTCATTTTTCATTTATCCACACTGATCCACACCGCAATACTCCCACCAGTGTGATAGACATATATAAGTGATGTTAGTATATGTTGGATCTTTTTCTTCATTCACATCCCCAACAACTGCAGAGCAACTCTAGCACACAGTCTCATTCTCATGCTTAACACTCACCGGTGCTGCTGTAGCCAACTGGCACACCAGGAACCAGCAGTTGGGTCCTTCAGCACCGGTGTATTCATTTGCGCCCATCATAGTGATTTACTCGCACACTATTCTGTTTGTTGTGCTAACCTCAATATTTTTTTATTATGTTTCATATCATAGGCAGACACATATTTATCCATATCTTATAATTATTAGGCTTTGATCCTCTGCCTGACCCTCCTTGTACCCAAGGCTGTTCATTTATTTTAAACGGTCTAGGCTATCTAACTGTTCTAGATCATCACAGTATTATTAATATTAGCAGAGCCTTTAATACATAGTGGTTACAACTGTATGTAAATGCATTAATGAGTCAGACCTGCAGCACTGGATTTGAAATGAACTGTAATTAACTGGAGCCTCTGTGCTTTGATTACTGGCTGTGAAACAACATGACGTTCATCCATTTAAAATGCCTATTATATTATCATTCTGGTGAAAATTACAAAAAAGTAATGTAATAAATAACTTATTACGCTACACAGAGAGTTTTATTGTAAAGTAACTTCCGACTTTTAAATGAAGGTAACTAGTTATATGTAATTAATTACATTTTGAGAGGCACTTGCTCCACACTGTTGCTCCACTACTTCATCACTTTTTCCACCTTGCTATTGCCTGGGCAATCAGACCAATGTGTTATTTTTGTTTGTTTGTTTTCCCTTGATTTATTTCACTCCGGTGTTGATAAAATTAGTAGCTAACAGATGCCTGTTCTTTATGAAGCAACATTTGACTACGAAGACATGACACTTCAGTACAAATTATCGTTAAGACATAATTTTTGTTATTTAAAGTTTAAACAACTAGTACGGTGCTGGGTTACTGGAGCTGCTCTATTAAACAGATATTACTATAAAGTTGTAATAAAAATCACAATTCTCTACAGTGAAGTTGCAATAACACCTGGTCTATCCGCTGGTAATGTTGTGCTGTTAGTAATAGTAGTTATTGGATGTAACTTCGGTTGTATGTGTACATGTACTACAAGTAGAGTAAGTGGGGTTAAGTAGAGCTTGGACACAGCCAAAGACATGACCAGATTATGACAGTTTATAAAAAAGCAGCGCAGTGACACAGACGTTTCACACACAAGAAGTGTGTATTGCGTACCCCACAATCCACATGGAACCTGTGTTAGACCCTTTTATGTGGACCAGCTCTGACTCTAGCCCTTTTTAAATAATAATTGTGCAAATTTGCAGGAAAGCCCAATCAGTCTTTTTTCAGCATTGGCAGTATAAAAACAAAATCGGGGAGTGTGGCAAAATGCCGCCTACCTACTTTTGTTTAGAATGCGCCTTTTTCGGGGCAATGGGGGGTGTGAGCAAGTAACAAAACGTGTTGCTCAGCGTGTGGCGTAAACAGTGAAGTGGGAGGGAAGCTGTGGCTGGTCAGTCCTTCGGCGATTCTCTCGTAAGTCGGCCCGTTCTTCACCGTTCCCGTCATCTGATGGTTAATTGCCTCTTCGTTTGCGAGGACAAGGAGGGCGCGCAATTCCTTGTCTCCTCAGTTGCTCATCTTTACAGTGTCTGTCAGGTTTGCGTTTCCCTCTTGGTACTAGCTGTTTGCTAATTCCTGCTATCAGCTGTTTCCTGTTTATCCACCACCAGTGGGTCGCACATGCGGCGTCATCAACAGCTCCTCCCACAAGTCATCAACAGCCCCTCCCGTGGCGGAAGGACCCCTCATTCTTTTTAAACCAAAAAGGTTCCGCCAATATGTCTACCCTACGAGGCGGAAAATTGGGCACCTCGGATCAACTCGCCAATCCGTCTCTGTGTGTCTAAACGCTCGCAGCTTGCCAGCAAAACGGCCCAATATTTGCCGAAAATCTGGCAGTGTAAAAGGGGCTTCTGTCACTGTTAGTATTGACTTCAGTTTGCATGCACTTGCCTGAATGCGACCACGTGATATTTTATCTCGCACACTCACAAAAAAAGGTCGCATATGAAACCATTTTGGTCCCAGTTTGAGCCCTGGAAAACTTTATGTTTCCCTAAAAACACATCTGCTATTTCGTATTATTTGTGTATGAACCTTGTTTACAGGAGACGGCTAGTAGACATAATCACTCTGCTAATATTTCCCTAAGAATTGGTTTACAAACATACAGTATTTCTTGTGACAATTACACACAGCAGAGAAGTCAGGTAAAAATGTGCTGCTTGGCATTACAATATAATAAACTTGGTCTTGTTATTCTGCAGCTGCATGTGTCTTCAGGGCACTGGATTTCAGGCTCCATGTGTTTTGAGTTCTTACAGGAAAAGGAGGGAGAAGATAACAAAAAACAACAGGAGAGTATCCTGAGTGATGCTGCTGATAAAGTCTTCACAGATTCTCATAATGTTTGCACCCCTCACGCTAACAAGCATGACTTATGACCGACAAAATGACTCCTGCTGAAAGGTAGCAACAAGCAGTATTTTCACCGAATTGCGCCTGCCAAGGTTGCTCAAGCCGAACAGCCCCTGTGAGAGGTTTTTCGTGTTTGTAAAAACACTCTCTTTTGCTTGGAAACTTGATAATAACACAGCAACGTCCCGGTCTCCTCTCTGTCTGTCCCCATCGGTTTCTTTTCCTCCATCCTCCATCTCTCTCTGACTTTCTCACTCTGTCTTGCTCATTTACCTTCTCTCCAATTTCCATGGCTATAACTTTAATGCAGATGCCAACTCTGCTCAGTCCATTTACACACACGCACACACACACACACACACACACAGAAGGACCAGTCATTCAGTCTGTCAGTAATACGGGGAGCAGAACTAACAGAGAATAAATCATTTTTCCGCAGCAGGGGCCTACCCTGAACAAAGAGCCTGTGTGTGTGTGTGTTTGAGGTGTGTGCATGTGTGTGTGTTGGTCTATTAACATATTCCTTGAGCAAATTATTCATCTCTCATGCATAACAGGCGTAACATTTCAACCCAAACAGAGCGGAGCAAAAGCCAAGAACAATTTTCCTCCATTGAAGCAAAAATCAATCAAGTCATAAATACTCCTGTGCCAGTGCAGCTATTGAGCATTGCGCATTTTCTTGTGGCAGAGAAAAGAGAGTTTGAGAAGCAAACCACATATTAAACCCGATGCCTTATCATCTGTGGAAAATCCACATCACTTTAAAGCATGTGAAGAATAAGCACATTACAGCTCGAGGCGCAACGTCAGTGATGTAAGGCCATGAACACCATAAAGACTGAATGCCTCCCACTGCAACACATTTCCTAAACTCTTAAAAAGGCAACCTTAATAACCCTTGGCTTAGGATGATTATGGAAAAATGTTTAATTGTGTTGATTAACACTGTAAAGTTACTTGAAATCCTTTTGTGTTGGTACAGTTCTTTCTTAAGCGGAGCATATTAACAGTGGCCTGGGTGAGACAAATAAACTAGACCTGAGAAGTTCACTGCACTGCTGTCCTGAACCTACATGAACCAACTTTTACGACACATTAAAGTCCTTGAGATATGAAATGCTTCTATTGTGCATTTATATTAAAAACTTAAGCTACTTTCACATTACAGGGCTTAATGCTCAACTTGATTTTTCCTCAAATCCAGTCGTTCTGCTTAGACTTTTCACATTCATGTTTGAAGTGACCCATATCTGACATCAGTGTGAACCTCACATGTGCACTGAAACACCAACAATAAATGCACATTTACAAAACTGGCACATAGGAACAATATTAAAGATACAGCGGTGCAAGTGTACATATCCCGAACGACTTGCTGCAGAAGTCGGGTGACAATTTTTCGTATGTTGTGAAGAGGACTGCCCACTGTTCCAAACAGAAGCACGTGGCGAATTAATATGCAGAGTAAAATTATCGGACCCTTCTTTGTTTTCAGGATATGCAGCTGTCATGAAATGGGACATTTCTCAGACTACTGAGGCATTAGGATACGAAACGTAAAACCTGAGAAGACAAAGGAATGCCAGAGATGTAGCTCTTTTAGCAGCCGAAGCTGGTAGTGGGCGCAGATAAATCAGGGTTGGTGGGGCCGCAATGTGAAGGGTTTCATGGAGGAACAGTTTCTCCAAAACTTCACTCCAATATCTCCATCAGCATCTCACAACAATGCTGTCAAAGCATAAGGCAAACCAAAGCCCTGATTACACATAAAGTGATTTAGCAGCTGGAGGTTCCTTTTTGTAATTGTTTTTAATGAGAATGAAGCTTTTTGCTCTGTGTTTTTTTGTTGCAACACCCCTGGTGTTTTTGCACTCTAAGCGCACAGCGTTTTTTTCCGAGCACTCTGAACTCATCGAGTTGAAAAAACTTTAACCCAAAGCGTAAAAACGCCCCATGTCATCTCTTTCTTCATCTTTTTTTCCACTGTCCAATCAGATGATTCAAGCAGAGTAGGGCCTTCCGTGGTGGTCATGATAAGAGGTCTACAGTTGGTAAACAATGGAGGAAAAACTGGTGGTAGCGGTTGCTGGATACCCAGAGCTATACAGCCCGAAATTGACAGCTGGTTGTCAAATTGCCCATGAGTCATCCTAAAATATGCCTGGAAACAGCCATCATCGAGGAGAAGCTCCTGGACCAACTGGTGGTACTCCCCATGATCCACCCTCTTTTTTAGGGTCTCATGTACCCACACAGATCTCCGTTTCCCTGCAACCAAAAAACTATTTGCTGACAGCCTCTCACCCTCAAGAGGCTCCGCTTATTGTACGCCCGAGTATGCTTGTGTCGAGCGGGCGGAGGCGTTGATCTCCCCCGGATCGGATCGCCCATCGGCACAACCCTAATGACCAGTGATCAGATATGTATCGGATTTAGTACCACATATGAAAGTAACCCAGATGTGACTGTAAATAATCAGATTTCTGTGTCGACACAACTCCTAAAAAAATATGATCTGTGTCACATGAGAGGAGAAAAATAACTCAGATTTGGACCACATTTGCTTGTAATGTTAACGTAGCCTTAGTGTGTGTGTCTGTGTATTCACTCTTACCAGCTGTAGCTTTACTCCAACATAACGCAGTATCTCCCCGCAGGCTCTGAATTCTTCTCCCATACCACGCATTACGATTGGCCACACATCCTTCTTGCTGGGTTGCCATATCCTGTGATTAACAACCACCTCCCAGACCTCCTCTGAGATGTGTCCTGACGGCAGCGTCTTGACAATCGCTCTGGTTCCAGTACACACTGACTTGGTCATCTTACGGAGAAGGAAAGTATTTCAGGATCAAGATATCAACTGAACACCCAGATGCCAAGACACAAATTCTACATGACACCAAAATTGTTAGTCATAAAACCAACAGGAAAGGAGTGTTGCATGTAAATACCTTTTGATTATTCTTGTAGAAGCGCCTCACCAGGACAGTGGACCGCTCTTTACGGTTCCTAATAAACTCTGTGTTATCTAAGAGCCCCTCCCCATCCCCGTCATCACTGCTGCTGTCCTCGCTGCAGTTCCTGGTCACTCCTGAGGATGACGTCTCATCATGCCTCAGGTTTGTCCTCATACTTTCTAGAGATGCTCGTCTCAGAAACAGTTTCTCCAAGGAGTATTTGTCAACCCTGGGCCTCCTGTTGAGCCTCTCTAAACTTGAGTAGCCATCTTTGAGATGGCGCCGGTGAATGTGTCCATTCTGCTGATGCTGGCGGTGCTTGGGAAGGGGGGAATTACAGGGAGAGGACACCACAGAGCTCGGTTCACTGGATGGACTGCAGTGGGGTGAGAGGCAGGGTGATATCTAGGAGCAGAAAACATGACAAATTAAAATAATCTTAATGTTTCTTTACAGCAAAAATAGCTTGAATGGGCTTTCTAATGGGGACAAATATTTAATTTACATTATAAAATTTGTGATGTTTGTTTATTTCATGTTAAAAACAAGCACTTCGAGGACAGAGAACACATAACACAGCCTTGACGTAGCAGCTAAATGTATATAGGTAACCAGGGTGACCAACTTCCTCCCACATTACCTTGTGGAAAGCCAGCATAGACACAGGCAGGCTGCTGCGGCGAATGTGTCTCTGGTTGGGTTGCGAGGGGCTGGGGCAGAGGCGACGACTGTGAACAGGGCTGGAGCTGGGGCTCGGACTGGATCCGGAGCTGTGGCAACAATAGATGTTTGGACTTGTGTAAAGGCTAGACAGAGTGCAGGAGCAGCGGGCGCTGCCAGTTCTGTTTCTGCCTGCATCCACGCCCTCCCCAGGGGTGTCCAGCTGGCACGGAGATCCCTCTGAACTTTTCCCAGGTATCGGCATAGCTGTGTTAGTTATTCCATCAATTCTCTTGCCAGCCTTCAGCTCTGGATAAAGTTTCTCCGCAGCACTCGAGAGTTTTGATCTGTACTCCAAACACTCGTATCCCTCGTCCAAAATTGCCACTTTCCCACTGTCACATGGCAACTTCCTATACAAGAGGAGGGAAGGGCTGCTCCGCTGTTTTGAATGCCACAGTTGGTCCAAGTGTTGCCGCACTTCCTGGCTGTCACTTGCGTGTCTCGCCTCTCTGCTGGGTCTGCTCCCAGTGGATGGGGGTGTAGCACGCTGAGCCAGAACTACAGCCTCGACCTGTGTCTGATTTTCCTCAGTAGACATCTCGTGTCCCTGGAACGTTCTGCTTTAGCCTTTGTTTTGCTGCAGCTCTGAAAATAAGCAACACTTTGTTGTTGATGACAGTTAAGCAGGAGAAATGTAACCAATCAGCATTTAGAAGATTTAAAGACATAGTTGGGAACTTTTATAAAGAACATCTATTGGTCATATTGGCTGAAACTGTCACTATATTCACACCGCTAACAGCATTACTGCTTGTGAATGAAAACAACCAATCAGAGCAAACGAGTCTCTAATACAGCTGTCAATCATGTCAGTCATGCTCACTGACAGACGTGGAATCTTAAGCCCAGCTCAGACCAAAGATTCGCGATGACACGAGTTGAAATATGCAACTACTTGCAATGCCTTGTTCTGCAACTTTCTGAAAACCTGCCGGATCACACCAATGCAACCGTACCTCCGCTCTGTTTGCAGCTTTTCAGGTTTATTTTGTGGCTGAATTTACTTTGTAGCTTCTTAAAATATGAATGAGAACAGTGATAGTGAGATACTGGCTACAGCTGCTTTTGTAGTAGTGATGAAACGGCGAAAAACGGAAACAAAATGAGCATCAGATGGACTGTATTCATTCTAAATACGCCACAATAATATTAAAACACACCGACTGCGGTCTTTTTGACTCTACCAGCAGACTTCACTACAAGCTGACTGGCTGTAGAAACAGGAGATACGGTTTACGTTATAAAACCATCCGCTGGCAATTTGACCAGCTGAGTTGCAGGTGACACCAACAGCTGGCTTGAGTCGAGCTCAGATGGCCAGTTCACACTGCTGCAACATTCTAAAACAGTTTCATCTCGTCGCAAATCATTGGTCTGAACTGGGCTTAAGAGGGAAATGGCAGTTAGTGGCAGTAAACACAGACTACATAAGGTTATCTTACTGACTTCATTATCTGTGCGTCTGTCCATGAGCATCAGTGGGTCACAGAAATTAAAGCTATGTTAGCTGCGTTAGACTCCCCGACTCTGATTGGTTGTTTTCAGTTGGCCGCATGAATTCTCGCAAATGCCATTAGAGGCAGAAGAAGGAGGGAGAGTGACATAATTTTCTTCAGGTTATCTGTCTCATGTACTTCTTTCAGAATATAGTGACAGTTTCAGCAAATGCAACAAAAAATTGTTTTCATAAAAGTGACCAACTGCTTTAAGTCCTTTATCTATCTAAAACTAGTTGCATCAGACTGCATTTGTGATGCAAGCATCAGTCAATTACATTTCTCTAGGACTCTCTTAATCCCTTACATTTGAGAAGAGACGTCTTCCGTCTCAATTAGTGGCTCCATAGAGCAGCAAGAGGAAATGAAATTTGCAGAGGAAATGAAATTTGCAGACTTCAAAACCCCATATATTATGTAAGGTGACAGCAGTGTCACGTTTGTAACTCAGATGGTCTGGATGACTAATGATAGTGAGTCCCTGCATGGAGCACATATTCATTAATATATCTACATTGTTTCAGCTGTGTGGGATTAAAGCACATCTCTCTGTTGCAGCTCCACACTGTGGCTGATTGACTGAATGAGTGAGTGACTCACTATCATCAGCACCAAACCTTCTGTATTTCAGTTAAAATACTTACTTAGATGATGAGAGCGATCCACTTCAGGTCATGCTACATAACAGTCCCAAGCTTCTCTCTCAATTTCAGTGCACTATCATGGTCATAGGCCTGCGCTGGGGCAAATAATGACTTCAGCTTCCAGTGACCTCTTGAGTGACTAAGACAACATGTCCATACAGAGTGTGCTCTGTGTGTGTGTGTTGTAGAAACAGAAGCTTGTGCAGCTGTACAAATGGCCAGATAGAGAGCCCACGGAGGTGACCCTGGAGGACTGAGGAATTTCCTTGATAGTCACAGTCACAGCTCACAGGGCCGTGTGTGTGTGCCTGTGCGCACTAGCCCTGATTGGTCCTGACATGTATCTGTGCCATGGTTATCCATCTGCAGGTCCTGAGAGAGAAAAAGAGAAAGAGAAACACAGACACACCAATCATAATTCAAAGCAATTTCCACTGTATTTTTAATGTGCAATTAAATAAATGCTCGACATTACTGCCATCAAAGCTTATTCAAAGAGGATTAAGTGAGAAAGCAACAAACTTTAAGATTGAGTTAATAGAACAATGGATGAAACTGAAAGAAACACACGAGAAACACATTTTACTAACTTTAAAAGACTTTTTCTCATTCCCTCTGTGCTCTCTTCTTTCATCACATCAGCTTTCTTATCTGAAACTATTCAGCCAAATCACCAGACACAGCGTGAGCCATTGTGACCGAAGCAACTGAAACAACAAATACTGAGTTTAAGCGGGAAAGGGAAAAATGAGGGAAGGAACAACACTCATGTTATACCCATAAAAAATACCAACTTTCTGGGGCAATGAGAATAAAACTATAAACAGCACATTTATCCCAATTTCCTGAGATGATGTATGAGCTATGGCACGTGTTATGTGCTTAATCCCTCAGTGAAGTAGTGTGTTGGAGAAAAAGTATGGATTAACACCATGGGAAAACTTCAAGGGAGTCATATCAACATCAATGTGGTCTAAAAATTGGTTCCCATAACTAGACTGCCCACAGTTATCTAGCATCACCATGAGCTATTATTTTCTGGATAATAAGAAAAACTGTGTTGGACTGGTGCACTGCATCTTGAAATCTCCATGATGTGATGTCAGTGTAAATAAAGATAAAAATAGGGGTATGCTGGTGGCTTAGGAGTTATTGTGATGACCATGAACTTGACAATTGCAGAGTGACGTTTGAACATGTTACTCCCCATCTCTTTCTCCCTTGTTCCCTGTTGTCTCTCTACTATCTACTATCTTAAAAGGCACGAAATGCTCCCAAAATATTAAAAAACGCAACTTTGGATTAAAATTAGAAGCACTGAAATTAAAATTCAGTTGAAAAGAAGGATTCCATAAGGTGTAAGCAAAAGTAATTAATTTCACTAGTTGGATTTCCACCCAAATGTAGAGCAAATTTTAACCAATTTATCAGAAAATTAGCAAAAGAAAATGTGAATTTAAATGCTTTTCCATCCACTACTGTCCAACAACAACAACACCAAAAAATAAATGGGCTATACTATATGATACTTGTTAATGCTGCATGACAACCACTGATGCAACCTGCCACAGCACTCTTAAAAGATGGCACAGGAAAGGCACAGGAGTAGCGCCCAGCGCCCAATCTCGCGTTTTGCAGTAGGTTAAAGACGCGGCATGTGTATAGCCCCTAATTTACAGGGCTGGTACCTGCGGTTATTCCACAGGCTAGTTAATAACATGTCGGGCAGGAAATCAAAAGTGTGGGATCATTTTGAGAAGGTGAAGGACGAACCCAAGGTGATATGTAAACTCATCTTCATTGGTCGACTACAAACATGACGTATCATCTAAAACATGGAAGTAGCTACATGCCCTTTAGCCACTTAGCACAATCATTACTGCTTTGCCGACAGCGTCATTAACAGGCGGCTCGCTCAGTGTGTGACGTGCACTTGTAGATAAAATATAGGCCTATATTAATGAAGGTTCATTAGTACGGTTTTGTATTTCTCTGTAATGTAGCACAGTGTTAACAATGTTACTGATACTATTCTTTCTCACACCTCCAACACAAACCATTGTGTTTTCCCGCCTAAAATATATAATTTAATAATTACATTAATACCGTAAACATGCGGGCGACAAGTTGACGAATGGCCCTAAATGATTACTATTGGTCGACTAGGAATATTCTTAGTCGGGGGCAGTCCTAATTCTAACCTGTGGCCCTTTGCTACCTGTTATCCCCCTTTCTCTCCCACTAGTTCTGGCTGTCCTATCAATAAACTCAAAAACGCAATATAAATGACCTTAAAAAAAACAAACAACTAATATTACAGCTATGTGCACTTGGAAGAGTTCTGGTAACAGTGCTGTGCGCATGACCGTGTTAAAAGCCTTCCAGAGATGATGAAGAGAGGTATGTCATTATTTATTCACCAAAGCGCACAAAGTGCATAAAACAGTTGGATGGAAACACACCTAATGTTATCTGTAACAACATGTTTTGAGCTTGAAAGCTAGTTAATAAATACAGACGTTACTTATACAATCAAATATCGATACTCCCCTAAACTTTCCTCCTACTCATCCACAAACACTGGCAATGTTATCAAGGCATTTGACTACAATTATCACAATCAGCTTATTTATTTTTGATGTTGTCCAGCAGTCTTGAAATACAAGTCTCTTGTCTTTAATGAAAGCTCTTACTGCTAAAAAGGAGGCAATTATGCAAACTCAGTCTGCAGAGTGCCAGCTAGAGAAGAGAAAAGGCAAGGATGCCTATGAAACCAAACAGTCCACTTTTAGTCGCTGCTTTTCATCAAACACAGCTCGACAATAAACAGGAAATTATGTCTCGTATCCAATATCTCAGAAAAACTGACTTAATTTCAATTATTCTGTCTAGATCAATCTATCACTCTGGTAGCTGCATTAATCAGAGCTGGGCAGACAGTAGTTTTTCACCCTGCTTGCACGAAATACATCCATAACAGAGACACTCACCCACAACATGTACGCATACTAATTGTGTGGTTCTGGTATCGTCAACGGTGGCCAGCAATGTATAAATCCAAAAACTAGTGCCTGAAACCTCATAATTAGAGCGACCACAGCCCTATGTCCCTGCCAAAGTGCGTGGGCCACTGAAGGAATGTGGGACCGACCAGGGAGGGAGGACCGGCAACATTTTTAGTGCATGTGTGTATTATACTATACAAATAGGGAGGAAAGGGCACAACTCATTGATACATGGTAAATAATGCAGTCAAAGCATTCTGGTTCCCAACACCACCCACATGCTCAGACACACACATTTATCAAGGTGTCTGTGCTGCGTGTCTGCAGCCTCTTTTCAAGGCTCTGTGCTACATTCACACAGACAAGACTTAAGCCAAAGGGATGAAACAGACAAGTGCTCCATTCATAAGCTCACAGTGACATCTAACCTTCATATGTCTTCCTCTACTTTGCAGCTTAGCTTCTGCCTTTTGAGAACACTGATTTGATAGCTCAAAAAAAAGACTAAAGACTTTTAGAGGTAGCACTGCTTGAGTTATGCTCATTTTGTGCAATGCCAAAACACTAGAGTTCCACACATAAAGGCTAGGAATGCATGATATCAGCATCGTCCGATATTGGCTTTAAAATATCGGAATTGGCCAACATGCTCTTATTTTGCACAATGAATAAATATTACTTACACTGACAAGCATTGCATTTCATGTCTTCATCTGCTGGTGGGCCATCACAATAAGAGTATACATGCGTAATATGATACTAATCCCACTACAGAAGAGACTTAAGGATCACTAAAATTATTTAGGGAAAAAAAGTGGATATATCGATACTGGTATTAGTGCTGTCATGAGAACCGATACTTCGGTACCAAGTCGATGCAAACATGCAAACATACGTTGGTACCTGTTTTTTTCGGTAACGTAAGTACCGGATACAACTTTGCCCTCAGCAAGCCGTGTCGACTCCTGCCAGAACTGACAGGGGCAGTATACGTGCGTCAGTCGGTGCCAAAGATGAGCGCCGAAGAAGAACGCCTGTTCTCCATCGTCTTTGCTAGAAACAATGGCTTTTACAAGTGCTACTGGAGGGGGTGTCATTGGCTTAGTGGTGGAGCAGGCACCCCATGTACAGGGCTGTTGCCGCAGCGGCCTGGGTTCGGATCCGGCCTGTGGCCCTTTGCTGCATGTCATCCCCCCTTCTCTCTCTCCCCCCTTCACGCTTACCTGTCCTGTCCATTAAAGGCAAAATGCCCCAAAAAAAAAAAAGAAAAACAAGTGCTACTGGAGCCACAACACCTCGGCTTGTCGAAAAGTCTGGTAGTAAGATTCGTGTAGGCCTCATTTACACCACAAGAAAAAATAGAAGAGACGCCGATTTTTTGCGTGAGTTGCGAGCGAATGGTCGCGGTATTCAACAAAAAACACTAGTTTGCGTGTGTTGTGACCTCTCTCGGCCACCATAGACATCTCCCCCTTGACCAAGCGAGACCTGACAGCCACGTGTTTCATGTACTTACCCATTTGTAGTGCTAAATATTAATTCTCATAGCGTTGGAATAATCCCTGGCGCGCGAACCTGTCCACCCTGGGCTTTGGGTCCAAACTCACGTCTTCTTCTTTGGGTTTTATTGGAGATTTGCAAACACGGTGCACTACCGCCACCAACTGTTCGGGTGTGGTTTGTATTTTGACGGGACAGCAGTGGCCGCTGCACGACGCGTCTGTTTGGTCTTGGTGTGAATACACGTGTGCTGCCGCTACGCTTGTGGATTGCTTGCAGTGTAAATGAGGCCTAAGAGTTAAAGTTAAAGTTTGAAACAGTTTTAGTAAAGCAGTGAATTTAGAAATACATGAGTTCTGTTTTTGTGGTATCGAGTATCGAGAATCATGGAAATTCACTGGTATTGATATCGACTACTGAAATTCTGGTATCGTGACAAGCCTAATTGGTATTGGTTATTGGTCAAATGAGTTGTTACACATCGGCATATCGGATATCGGCAAAAAACTCCCAATATCGTGCTTCCCTAATCAGGGTTTAACAATAAGGATTGCCTGTTTGCCCAGGGCAAGAAAAATTCCACATCAGGTTAGTAAATCTATCAACTCACTTGCCAAGCCAGGCAAGTGGTTAAAAAATAAAACACGTTGCTTTATCCGGAGCTGATGATATAAGCAGCTCAGTGAGTGAGCCATCTCCCTCCCTTCTCTGTTGACAGTTGTACATATGCAGTACCAATTGGGCACAGTGGGTAAAGAGCTGCAAGTCTGACAGCAAGACGGATAAAACACAGTAGTTTTACATAGACCTGTCAGGTTTCTCAACATCACACCACAACAATAAACTTAAGTATTTGTTGTTATTTGATAGGTGCTAATAAATAAAACATTTTGTATGGGGGCAAGTCAAAACTGACTTTGGGCAAGTAGATTTTTGACCCACTTGCCCACCACAGGCCTGCATTGATCACTGGGCATCATTAGTGTTTTACTGGAGGTGCTGAGACAGTTTTAAAGAGTGAGCCACACCTATAATAATAAACAGGAGACACGCCAGTGAAGGTGGTTACATAATTCTGCCTTCTATATATAAAATCTGAATTGATACTTGAGACCATCTTGGCGTCACTCCAGCCATGATGCAGCAATCCATTACTTAAAATAAATGTGGGCCAGGGGGCGTAAAGGGGAAGAGAAATGGCCCCTTCCCTACTTCCTACCCCCTTACTTCCAGCACCTTTGCTCAGACCACACCCATCCTATAACTCAGCGTTCATTTTAATCTCAGCTACACACCTGTAAAGTTTCATGGCTGCATCTTGCAGGGTTGTGACACTATCACAGTGACACAATCTGTCCACACACAAATGTATAAACACCTGGTAAAGTATTCCAAACCACGTCTGTGGTAGTTCCTGCTAAAATAGGTGTCACCAGGACCACATTTCACCAGGATGACACATACATACACTCGTAGTAACTTTGTCATGGTTACACATCAAAACATTTTGCAGCACACCAACACTGTAAAATAAGGCTGATGGAGGGTGCAAACAGGATTTGTTGCCTTTTATAAAGCAGATCTGGGAAGACAGGGTATACAGGTTCCGGGATCATGGGATGTGCATAATATCTGCTTTTAATATCCCAGTGACCTGTTTTATATAAAAACAGAATTTAAAAAATAATCCACAATGTTCCCTGCATAGTATTAATAAAGTTTATCTTATTTAATGAATAATAATTCGTACCAAAACGAACCCCAAACTTTAAAAAGACACACACATGCAGCGTATTAGCGCACATTATTTAACTGACTACAAGTTCCAAGGTAAATAATAGATTTCAGTTGCACAATCTCTGTGACTGAAACTGAAACACATGGGAGCTGCTTCCCTGGAGCTACACTCCAGATTAAAGTGAGAGACACATCAAGACTTCTGACACACTGATATGCTGAAGAGGTTTCTCTTCACCTCAACCACTTCATCTCAATGTTTGAATGTTTGAGGGGAAAAAAATCTCCACCTCAGCTGAGGGAATCAAATCAGTTTTCAAAAGCCCATATCCTTATCAGCAAAATCAGCATTCATGTGAGTTTACATTTTGTAGTACTGACAGCCCACCCTGATCCAAAACAGGAGGAATCTCACCTGCATGTGTCACAGTCAACGAACAGGTTGAACCAGATATATCAAAAGTTGACAAAGTATATGTGCAAAGCCTTCAGCCACTGCATGAGATGAACAATATCTCTCCCCAATGCCTGTGTCTTATGAGACTCTCACCTTCTGTAAATCATAAATAAAATACAATAAGAGTAGTCTACCTTTCTGTGTACCTGTGAGGACATGCCTATATTCTTAATTACCTGAAATCACGCATGAAGTTTGGTATGCATGAACATGCCAATAAGCTTGGGCGGAGATCAGCAACCGTAGCACAGGCAAGTCCTACCAACCGAAACGACTGGGAGGAGCAATGAGAAACAAAAGTACAGCAATGTGCAGACAAGATGCAATAAAAAACACGGAAAACAACAATGTTCTATTTGGGAACCATCTGTGTTCATCGTCTGCTGCTTCGGCTAATGTTGTGGCTGTACAGATGTTAGCTGTCGCCTTGACGCTGATGTCATTCAAGGACACGGACACGCTTGACACACAATAGGGCATGAACCTGTCCAAATATGGGTTAGAAGGGCGAGACTAGCGTAACTTTTTGGCTACTCCAGGCAAGAATTTTCACACTGTGGCTTTAAATCCTGAATCCACAGATAGACAGCTGTGCTTACCATCGAGCTAATTTAAAAACACTCTGAAATTAGTAACAGGATAGCATTTCCACACTGTGGTTATTTTAAATGGAAGCATGTGGACTTGAATTAAGGTTTGATATAGATGTGCAACAGCTGTTCATTTAGTCTTGATCCTTATGGCTGCGTTTACTTCTCAGAACTTACAGAAATAGAAAATTAAATGGCAACAATAAAGACTTCACAGCACCACAACCATAGCAGACATTTACAAATAAAAGAGAACTGCTAGTAATCAAAAAATAATGATACAATCTCTTCAGTTGCTAACCTTAAAACATGCACACACACTGAACACAGTTCAAAGTAGCTCTTGTTATCAGCTGAACTGTGACCCTGACCGGGAAATCAAATGGCTCTTCCAGGCTAAATCTCAGCCTTGGGCCAAAAACGCAGACAAACACACACCCACATGCACACCCACAAGGGAAACCAGGTCACACAGAGTGACAAGTGCACTGACCAAGAAAACCCTCAATCACTTCTACTTGACTTGTCGTATTATATACAATATTGTAAAGCACATGGAACTCATAACACCAGACTCCTTCTTCTTCTAGGAATTATCTAAAATGGTACAAAAATCTAAGCACTACAATGAGGTAGGTATAATTTAATGATAATACTTACACTAAAGTAGGCAGGTAGCCTTGTAAAAAGTCTTGTAAATATAATACTCCAGGTTTTCCAGGTGAATCAGGATTCCCGCTCACTGTGTTGTTGTCAGCTGAGAAACACACAGACAGAGAGTGAAAGAGAGTTAGTGTGTGAGAGAGCGACAGGCACTGACATGTGGGATGGGCCTTCCACAGTCAGTCTGCCAAGTCAGCAGCCAATCAGAACGTGTTTCTGAGGTTTGTTGATGTAAATGTGTTACCTTAATAGTCATTTGACAGACAGTTACAGCACAGGATGTGGCAGACTGCGGTGACACATAACCATGAATGGTTTGTCCTAAATGAGATGCTGAATATGTTGTAGGGTTGCAACGTCACGAGATTTTCACAGTATGATAACAGTCTCAGAAAATATTGAGGTTTTACCGTATCATAATATTACAGATTTTATATTATTATCAGTCAGAATGATGGGGGTTATTTTGGTTAAGCAACTGTTTAATTACTAAAATTGAAACCTGAAACCATTTTGTTCATGGAAGTAGGTGTAAAATGTCTCCCCTTTGAAAATAACTAAAATAAGAGTTACACAGCAGCTGGTTAGCTTAGTAGAAAAACTAGAAACAACAGAGATAACTTGTTCTGGTCAAAGATATCAATCACCCCATCTCACCCCCCACCAGCACCTCTAAAACTCACCAATTTACAAGTTAGATCTTTTTTATTAAGGGAAGGGACTCACGAACCAGTTCCAGTTGAGAACCTGTTCCAAATTCAGAAACATATGTCTCCAATCTTATCAATTCCTTTTTATGCCAATGGCTTCATTTTATGTGGCTTCATTTTACAAAGAAAGATGACAGTGAGTGGTATGTCTGAAAAATGATAATTTCAAGTAGCGGACAAAGCACCGGCAATATACTGAAACAACTTACTATGCAACAAGAGCTTAAATTCCAGGAATGCCATGAATTTGAGACTCAACGCACAAGCGCCATTGCTTCCCAACTGAACAGCATGTCCCTTAACAAGGATTAATATCCTATTTTATAATGAAATTAACGCCAGGCAGACAGGCTGAGCAGGTTTTTTCTTTGAATAACAAAAAATGTTAAACAGTGGAGCTTTTGCACACCTGAGTCACATGCATGTCTTTTTTTCTGCTCTGTTTTTACACTGTGTTCACACTCAGAGATAATACAGTTGCGTTGACGCTGAAAACCTGTGTAGGCCAAGTCTTGTTGTGCCCATCAGGTTGCCAGGTAACCAATGGGGACTTACATTTCTTTGGAAATACTCACTCCAACTGCCGAAGCACACTTTGGCACAAACCGGACCGTACATAAATTCTGAGCACTGTTGAAATGCACCATTATGTTATTCAGAGCACCACACTCCCTGAGCAGTAGAGCATACTCTGGGCACTCTGTCTGTGGAGACAGAGCAGCAGAGCGCCAAGCTAAGTGTATGTGTGGTTCATGTGGTTGTTTGTGAACTTACGTAAAAACAGAACGATCTGTTACATCAAACAACAGCACACTCCATTATACTGGATTTACAAACACACACTACGCAACTAAAATCTATTGCCAGTTGTCTACCTAGAAGTGCAATGCTTTGAGTACATGGGTACATTTTCTGTTTCAACGCTGAGAACACTACAGTGGAATAAAGCTCATTTGGGTGTAAAACAGAAAACAAACATTCTTTGGGTCCACAAAATCAGGCTCTCATGCATTGTCTATGGAGCAGCTCCAGACTTTAAACCCTATGACATCACAAGTGTTGAGACTTAGCCTACTTTTCTGGCATCTGGCTTTGTGGGAGAGCAGCTCATGTTCACAAACATTGATTGAACTTTCGTTGGCCGTGGAAATAACATATGCAACTCTTACTTTAGGTGGTGTTCCCCTTTAAACTATAGCACATAGGCCCTTGGTTGTATTCTAGACAATCCCAGACAACAACCTGGATTTTAGAAATATTAAAACATAGTTGAGGCAAAGGTTTGAACATGGGCTTGTACACTACTTCAAACAGCTTGTATACTTCAATAAAAGCCAAGGAAAACAGTGATCTCAGCTGCAGCACTGGAAAAAAACAGATGAAATACGGACAGACAGTTGTCTGCTCATCTTGTTTTAAAAGAGAACTGCTGGGTACTACCAACATATTCCGTGCTGCAATAAAGTGTAACACATGTTGATGAAAGCAAAAGGGGATGATCTCAGCACCTCTGACAGTCCTGAAGAAACGGGATATAATCAAAATCAGATGGTTAACAACAAAACTGTGCTGTTTTTTGTTGGGGTTTTTTGTATTTGTGGGTGTGACGTGTCACTTGTTCCCTCATTTATCTCAAGAGAGTATTTCGACACTGCCATACATCAAGTAGAAAATGATGTACAGTGTAATTTGTGTTGGAGCTAACACCATGTAATACTAATGTCGCTTTCACATACAGGGCATGTCACAGTATTGCAATGTGGTGTGACATCACAGGTCAAGTTTTACTTGAGAGTTTTAGTACAATTTAAAGCAGTGGTTCCCAACTGGTCCAGCCACAAGGTCCAGATTTGTCTTTAGTTATCAGTTCAAGGTCCACAAAGTTCAATATATTCATCATCATACTTGTGTTTGGCCATGTTGTGGAGCTACTTTTCTGTCTCTGTTGAGCAGCTGTTCGTTATTCACTCACTCTACAGCATGAAACAGTATTTTAAAATAAAAGCTTGTGCCAGGAATTCACTGTACTTCAAAAGAAAGTGTGCTTTTTAAAAACTTAATATGTTCACAAGTTACAATGGACCAGCAACCCACTTCTGGACTGCGACCCACCAGCTGGGAACCACTGATTTAAAGTACATCTCAAAAAATCCCAATGTCCTCAAACAAGACAAAAATAAAGTCCCAATGTCGTCAAACGAGTACATCCTACAGCATCTTATCGTGTTACTGTTGCTTAAATTGGTCAAATTTGTTGTCAGACTACAAACTTAATCAATTATAAATAAACAAGTTTCAACCATAGCATGTGATCAGGTTTTGTACCTTGCCCACTTTTGTGTCCGGATCGGCTGCAGAGTGACTTGGCAGAGATGGCTGCTATCTTGCTTTACCATGGATTAGTGCATTGTACTCTTACTACCACTAGATGGCACAGCAAGTGTCCTCAAACAAGGACAACAGGTCTGAGTTAAGTAGAATGAAGTATAAGGTGCAGGAAACCAAAAATGTGGTGTCCTCATATGAGGACACAGGGTCTCAGGAGGTAATTTTAATGGATGAAGGTAGGAAACTGTTAGCCATAAGCACTTCATAAGCTAATGGTAGATCAAGGTGGTTATAGCTAGTAAAAGCCCAGTCACCAGAATAAAATGCTGGCACTGTACGTTTTGCAAACCACAGACATGTTACATTTGTTAGTTTCATACTAATCATTTCAACATTTCTAAAGGGATGTAGCTCAGATTACATGCACATAAGCTGAGTTTCTCATCAAGAGGAGGAGGAGGAGGAGGAGGAGGAGGAGGAGGAGGAGGAGGAGGGTATGGTGATGGTGAGACACCACCCAGGCTGCCAAGCAGCAGAACACTGTTCAAAACCAACGAATAGTGGGTATTTTTTAACGACAGGTTGAGACATTTCCAGCCATTTTGGTAGCGACAAAAGTGTTTTGTTGTGTTTTTACCAAGAGTACGAGACAGGTCCAGCTGTGTTATAGCGCCAAAACCATTTCTTTTTTTTTAACGAGAGTTCGTGACACTTCCTGCAGTGTTTGTAGCAACCAAACTGGGTATATTAAGCCAAAACATGATGTTTTCCTAACCCTTACCAAGTAGTTTAAGTGCCTAAACCTAACCACACATTAACCACAGTGCTGTCACAACATCAAATTGAAATTTTCAACATATCCGCTATATATGAAACATACTAATGTTACATTTTCGTGGTTTGCATAAGTGTACAATGCCAACATTTATTCTGGCGACTGGGGTGCTGATTGATGGATGTGAATCTAAATCTGTCACAGCTCTAAAGAAGGACAGTTTTTTTTTTTAAGTTAACACATTCGACCTCTTATTGAAATTATGGATTTAAACACTAATGCCTCTTGTGTAATAACCTATTGTCTCAGTGGGTAGTCAATCAACATGAGTAACAATTTGTTTTAATGAGTTCGTGTCTCAGGAACAGAACCTTTTTTGCAACCGTGTCCTAAATCATTGTTTATCCCCTCAACAGGAGGCCTTCACGCTCACATAAAAGCCTTTTTCTAATGTTCATTCATGGAGGATTATTTCACAACTCATCCAAACGATGACTCATGCCCTGGTATGTGATTATTAGGTCTAACTTCACATGGAGTGCAGGAAAGTATGGCCAAATCAGTGAGGTGGAAAGCAGCACCGTGAATTACTGCTTTGTATTTTTCATTATTTCTGAAGTTCACTTTGATACAACAGAGTCAGTGGATAAGGAGAGTAAGAGGGAGAGTAAATGGCATGGAAAATCTAAAAGTGTAAAATGAGAGCTGGATTCAAACTGAGCTGAAATGTCACTTATCCTCCTGAGCCTCCAAATTACTCGGCTAAATACTTCACACTAAGATTCTGTGCTGGATCTGTAGAATTCCTCCAGCATAATAAGCAGGTCAGGGAGGGAAGGAATCCCCTTTTCTGTTGTGTATGGGCCATGGAAAAAACAGCATATGCCATGTGAGTACAAAAGAGTGACGCTCCAACTGTGTCACCCAGCTGCAAAGAGACAGGCATGCAGCTGACAACACAGATTTCAATTAGATCATCTTTTCAGTCACGAATGCTTTGGTGATGCCAAAAAGGTGACTACTAGTGCTAAAGAGAAAGTTCCAAAACCTAACTAATGTGAATTCCATTCATAATCTAAGAAACTCTGAGAAGTGAGTCAAGTAACAGGACTGGCGAGAAGAGGAAATAAGGGAAAAACAATCCTTTAGAGAGAATATTACACGTGAGAGAGTGTAATGCAACAAGGGATGCACTGATAACATACTTGCTTTCAGTCTTAATCTGGCCGAAACCACTGGACTGACTACGGGAAAAAATAACTTTACCTTCAAAAGTTAATGACTGACAAGTATTCCCTGGAAGACAATGAAAATACCAAACAAAATTAAATAACATATCTCCAGTGAGCTGGCAAAAGAGAAGTAACATATTCTTTGTGAAAACAAAGAAGAATTTTTGACAATTTATTATTCAAGGAATAACTGATCATTTGAAGGGGGTCGTAAGAGGTCCATAGTTAGTGCATTACTCACAGCAGATGTCAGTCTGCAAGCCCCCACTTCGGAGGAACAGGCAGGAGTATTGACATGGAATGTAAGTGATGTACTGCTGTGGACAGGTCAGCAACAAAACTGTTTTGAAGCCATATTGTGTTCTTTAAAGCCAGACTCCATTTAGAAAAACAGTAATTCAACATCGCTGGACACAGGAGCCCCTGATCTTATCCATTGATGTGCCTTTTTCAGGGCAATGGGGGGCATGAGCAAGTAACAAAACGTGTAGCTCAGCGTGTGACGTAAACAGTGACATGATGCGGCATCATCAACAGCCCCTCCTGTTGCGGAAGGCCGCCTCGGTCTGTTTAAACTAAAAGGGTTCCGCCAATATGACTATGCTACGAGGCGGAAAATCGGGCACCTCAGATCAACTCGCCAATCCGGCTCTGTGTCTAAACGCTCACAGCTTGCCGGCAAAACGGCCCAACATTCGCGGAAAATCTGGCAGTGTAAAAGGGGCTATAGACTGATACGCAAGGACACACATGCAGGAAAAAAGAAATGGAAACCTAGCAACACCATCCCTTGCCGTCAGCTACCGCCACACATAGATTCTATTTCTGTGGGAAACACTGCAGTTAGTTTTATTTATTATCATTTATTATTGTGCAACTTTGGCGTTTAAAAAAGTTAGTTCAGATTCACCAAAGTCACACAATCACATAAACACACTAACTGATCGTGGAAGCAGTAAAACAGAAGCATCAAGCGGGCTAAAATTAGTATTTGTCAATAGAGTCTGGTGGCTTTAAAAAGACCGTGTATGAGGAACTGAAGTTGTACACGGCTTCTCCGTCGGGATGAGCTGTCTATGGCAAGGAAAAGCCGGGAAACTATTCCCAATATAGTAGACACTTAAATTGTTATTGAATGTTTAGGTGGGACTTTTTTTAGCTGGCTAAATTGGAATTTGCTGCTAGCCCCATTCACAGCAGTGCATTACCTTGCTTTAATGTCAGTCCTCCTGCCTGCTTCTCCAAACTAGAGGCGTATACTGTCTATGGATAAGAACCTACAACATACAACCCCACTTCAAAAAATCCAAACTATCCCTTTAAGAGCTTTATACATGCTAAAGAGGAATGTGAAGCGAGCTGTGTAAAGTAAGGTAGATACTCTGTATTGTGGCAGTGTATTGGAAATCAAGATGTGGTGTGGAGATCTAGTAAAAGAAAACCCTGCACAGTTCCCTTTAAATCTTCAGTATACTAACACACTCGTGCAAAAGAGCCCCCCTCTGTTTAACACAGGGGGGTCAGAGAAGAAAAGACGCATCATATGACTACAATAGAATCACATTCCTTAAACTGGTCGCAGTTGAAAAGAAGCTGACAAAGAGAACGGGAGAGACCAGAGCAGATGGAGCATAGACACAAATTTAGATTATAAGAGGAAAATCAACAAATAAAAGCAGAATGCCATGTGAGTGTTTGTGATTACAACAAATAAAAACCTAATTTAGATTTTTGCATTATTGAAAAAATGACTGCTGGCAGCAGAGTTTTGATCTGGCTGAGAGAAAACTGGACCAGGTTTCTAATCAAAGAACTGGCGTGGTCTCGGTTTAAACCCAAACCCAAACCTGAACCACTGCTGCATTTAATGAGTCACAACCCTACTAACGTATGATTTTGATTCAAAACAAAATCTAAATCAACCTCTTATTTTCAAAGTCAAAACCATCAAGTGTGTACCATAAATTGTAGATTTCTACTTCTTAATCACACATGGGAGTCAGCCATCAACAATCAATCAGTCCGTTTTTACAACGGGAACATTTGAATAGTGCCTTGAAGCCCGACCTAATTGAAGTTTGGGAAAATTCAAAAAGCTCGACTTGGTCCAAACCCAATGGGTCGGACCCTGCCAGCTTTGGGCAGAGAATCACAGCTCAAGAGATCTGATGGAAAACTGCTTTCCATCTGCTGGCCTGTAAATTTTCAGAGAAGAAACCCAGCTGAGTGGAATCTGTACTTTATCCATAACCAGATCAACAGGATGGCATCTCCTTTATGAGGAGAATTTAAAGCATGTATTACTCTTCATTTGAAGGGAGTATGGTTATATTTTTTGGGTTGGGACCCATAATGAGTCACATGCCAGTTTCTAGTGGGTCCCCCCACATGACAAGAGCACTGGTTATGTTTTTATTAGTCATGGTCATGGTTTTCAGATTAATAAGTTTAACCAGTCTCTTTCTGGCCTCCTGGACCACATGTTTTTCTAATAAGAAAAAGTGACAGCTGATTCTTCTGAAGAGGCGATGTGATCCTACACACCCTGAAATCTCAAACACTTGTGTCAGGGAGTGTTCATGAAGAGCGTTTCAAACCAGCCACCAGGAGAGCTCATAAATACTAACACAACTGCACAAAGGACTTATGCAAGAGAATACCCACCTTCCCATTAGCAGCTTTTATCAGCTAGAGACAACTCAAACAGACTTTGACAAAAGCATTTCGAGGAAAGGAAAAGAAAGTCAAAAGGATGAAACATCAACCTGCATTTTGTTGCAGCCAGGTTACCTTTCATTTCCAACACAGTCTCCCGTCTGCCAGTTAGCAAAGTGCGAGGCTGGTTACGCTGGGAACAGTGCTGCAAACAGAACAGACTTTTCATGCGAGGGACCTGGGGAACATATGGCTTTGATTAGAAGGCAGGGCAGAGAGAGACGCCAGTGGAAAGTGTGCAGAGAGAGTGGGGCTCTATGTGTGTGTGTGTGTGTGTGTGTGTGTGTGTGTGAGTATGCTTGTGTTAGTGTAACAAGGGCTGACTCAAGAAGGGGTGACTGTATCTTCACGGCGGATAAGTGTGTGAATGCAAGTGTGCGTGGTGCGTGCATGCACTCGTTAACAAAGACAGACAAAAAGATGACTCACAAAGACGGAGACTGCTGAAGTGGAGAATGAAATAAGCGCCAGTATTTGTGAATAAATGTGTGTGTGTGTGTGTGTGTGTGTGCGTCTATAACAACAGACAGTGTGTTGTTGAGGAATAACAAAAGTGATCCACGCCAGTAGAAATGAGGATAAGCCATAAGTTTTTCATACAACAAACAACAAACTTGTTGCTGTTTATTGTAAATTAAATGAACTAGTCTGTCAAATCAGTTCCATGCAATCACCTATTTTTATTTATAGAATTTCATTACATTTCTGGGGACAGACTAAACATCATGTAAGCATATGGCAATCACGCAACACACGCCTCCGCCTAATTACAGTTAATCACTTCCCAGTTGTTTCCCGGACAAGTCCAAGTCAAAATAAGTTCATATCAGGGTCTAGTTCAAGCTTGGGGAAGTCTGGTTTCAGCACTGAAGCCAGTAGACTCTGCTGCAAGGGATCTGGCTTTTATATCTGATTATGTAAAGTAATGGCTTTGATCGGTGGTTTTGCCTTTGCCTAAAATTTGTTCATGTTCACATGTGTTGTCTGAGCAACTGTATGTAAGACAGCATGAAAAGCATAAGGACATACGAATGTGAATAACTCAAGGTGTAAACTACCTGAATCTCAGAAATTTCGTGGCAGTGTAAGAATTTAAATGCAGCATTTAGCTCCTTTAATTGTGTACTGCTGTGAAGTGACTGTAAACAGAGCAGACTTGAAGGTACCCTGTGGACTTTCGACATAATAGTAGCACTATAGAGCATTGTTGTTTTATGAGCTGGTCCCTGTTTTGTTGATGTTGCACACAAGGATGAGCACTCACATGCATGTGCAAATACACAGACAACCCAATACACATTCCTGCCACCAGTTTCACACTATTCCACTGAGCGACAGCTGGTAAAGGGAAAAACGTTAAGACTAGATTAGACTACATAGAGGTGGCGCTATAGTGCCGCCACAAAGTCCCTTCTTTGTGCCTCCTTTGCATTTTTACCCAGAACAGCGACATAATGCCACTCAAGTGTGTGATTTTGGACAGCATGTTGGCATTGCGGAAGCAAAAGAGGTGTGACGGCCGTGATATTTAACACAAAAGTGTCTGCCTCTATTGTGATAACAGACGCGTCGGCAGCGCTTTATGAACAATAGCAATGGCATTACATGGCAATAACAATCATTTACCGTCCCTGTTATACAGTGGCAGATCACGACCTCTGCTCGGAGGGTAAGGACCTCCCAGGCCTCATTGTTTTTCCAATTTGCAGACATTTTTGCCCGCTGTTTTTATTCTTTGAGTTAGCTGCTAACTGCTATCAGCTACTTTTAAATCTCCCGGTGTTGGGTCACATGCATAACACGTTGTCAAAACGTGACACTTGTGTTGCCCATGATCCCGTCCTGCCAGCTGCCCTGTTTGTGCAGACATATGTTCGGCGCTGTTGCTACCTCCGTTGCTAGCTTAAAGGCAAGACAACTATGTCCCCCCATTCCGCAACTGTACCTTTTACACGGCACGGCAAGTGGAATGACGGCATGAACTTTCTGCCTTTCAGAGGCAGTGTAAAAGGAGCTAATGTTAACAACTATATGGCTGCCTATTTCCATTTATGATGTACAACAGTGTAATTTCATCCCATGTCATATTATTTTTTCATTATCTGAAATTTGTTTCATCTGCCATGTTATTATCCAGGTCATGTGAGTGCTTCCCATTGGCTGTGGCTACTACCTAGGTGAGGCTTCAACCGTGCATAGCAACACACCAGGGAAAGGCGGGGAAGAAGAAGAGTGCTAGTAAACATGGATGTAAACAATGCTTGGTTAAAAATATTCAAAATATTTGATATTAAAATACATTCAACATGACTGTTACAACTCTAGGATTTGTGCAATGCATTTTGGTGCAATAAACATAACTTTTGTTAGTTTACAAAAATCTCCACAGGGCACCTGTCATTTCTAGACACAGGTAATCAAAGCAGCTTGAGAAGCATGATGGAAAAAGAATGTATTCCACAGCTGCTACGTGTTTTAAGGTCAAAGGTCAACTTTGGCCGCAAACACCCTTCCAAAGTGGAATGTCACCGAGACAACCAATCAAATGGGAAGCACCTACGAGGAGTTCTGTAAGTGAGGATGCACTTAGGTAGAGAACGAGTTCGAAAACAACAAGTCCAACCAGTCTCCCATCCCTGACTGCCCCTGATTTCTATCTCAAGACATCACCACACCTTCGCTCCAACTGCTGCCTCATATTATGCCCTGATGTTAGAGCACACAAGGTGACTGGAGATGTGCACAATGCAAACAGCATCAATCTGGGGAGAAGTTAAAGTTTTTACAAAGAACTTTTCTGCAATCATACTGTCATTGTGTCAACAACAGTAGCTCCAGTCTCTTTTCTATTGTAAATATGGCCATGTTGTCCTAGTAGTCAGTGTCAAGACTGTCATAGGGGGTGATTTTTTTTCATAAGCTGCCCATGTGTCACTGGACCACAGACACAAGCCAAACTTCCTGCTGGATCTGATTTATCTGAGCTTCCATTTCCATTTGGAGCTCTTCAGTTTAAAGCAACCTCTGCTGCAGCATCACATACAAGAGGGTCAAAGGTCACAGAGCCCAAGGGATGTCTGGGGCACTCTGTGTAAGCAAACAAGAATCGGACCTGTCAGACTGAAAAGTAGCATGCACAAGTGCACACCCAACATGAAAGTGAATGGAAATTGTATTTGAATGTTAGCCAAAAATAAGCTAATGTCAATAAACACAAGCAACTTTGTCAGTGATGCAGCCTTTATACAGAGTAATGCACCTTGAAGGCAGCACAGACATTTAAAAAGATGGCTAATGGTAGTTGAAGCGCTTTTATTAACATGAGGAGAGCCCCAAAAAACACAGCAGGACCCCCAGTTAGTGAGAGTGATTTCAGTTTGCTGTCCTGGTTCAAACTGAGTCGAGCAAACAACTTTTAACCTACTTTCATTTATAGTACCGGGCAAACCAGGCAAACCAGGCTAAACGCAAACCGGGCTCTGTTAGCTTGATTTCGGTGACTTCGGGGTTCCTGTGCCCCAGTTAGTTAACCGCTGACACTGACACCAACTTCACAAACAAACCGCTCGCGACTCGTCTGAACGTGCAGTGACTTGGCAGTTTGAGGACGTGTTGGCACAAACTTACCGACAAATGTTGTCAAATCCAGTTAGCATCCATGTAAACTGCGCGTACTGACGAGTTCAACACACGTCCTGCTAACTTGTCGTGGACTGGCTGCTCCACAGCTCGCGCGGGGAGACAGTTGATGCAGCAGCTCGTGCTGCGGTGGGAAACTGCTCTCTCTGCTCTGGTGCCTTCAGGTGCTCCTCGGAAAAGTGTAGTTCAAAATTCAAACCAAGACTCAAAGTGCTTTTGGTTGCCAAAATAAGTACTATTTTGTGGACTGTAGCCTCATGGGACAGACAGACATTTTGTTTAGATACTATATTTATATGTGTATATATATATATATATATATATATATATATATAGGGTAGATGATAGATGGAATAGTCTGAGGTAAAGGTAAATATGTTAGTCCAGCTGTTGGCGGTGTTGTGGTTGTTGATGGGTTGGGTGTACTACCAGGTAGATTGGTGGGTTACCAAGGAGATAGTGGGTGTGCTCTTATATATTCCAAAGGCTTTTTGGCTGATATGTTATGATATGATTTCTTTATATATACATTCAGTCATCTGAACAAACAAACCAGTACTGTCATTTGAACTCAACATATCAACAGGCACCTGGTAGCTACACATTCTTGTACCCATAGTAGTGGCTTTCAACTTCATTGCTGACCCTAGCTAACATGTTCGTATGACACAATTTCTAACATAGATTCCTTCCACTTTTCAAAATCTGGAAGTGATGTACTCTTCCAGAATCTGAGGATCACTCGAGCAGCTGTGACGACCCCTACATTTAGCACCACAAGGTCATATTTTGATATGTTCGGCAGTTCTGTTTGGTCCCCCATAAGGCATAACCTTGGTGATTTAGGTACCGTTGTACCCAACCACTTCCTTATGTGATCCACAACTTTATTTTACTATATAATGACGAAAACTCTGTCTGTGGGTGTGTGTGTGTGTCTGTTCCACGTTTTTCTCCTCACTGACTTGGTCAATCCATGTGAAATTTGGCACAGTGGTAGAGGGTCATGGGAGGATGCGAATGAAGCAATATTACATCAATTGGCCAAAGGGGGGCACTATAGCAACTGATTGAAATTGCAAACTTTGAATGGGCATATCTCATGCCCTGTATGTCGTAGAGACATGAAACTTTGCACAGAGATGCCTCTCCTCACGAGGAACAAATATGCCTCAAGAACCCATAACTTCAGGTTATATAGATTTTCCGCCATTTTTAATTTTTTGAAAAACACTTAAAATCGATCTCTTCCTAGGAAGTTTGAGCGATCTGCATGAAATTCAGTGAACATAATCTAGGGACCAATATCTAAAGTTCCCTCTTGGCAAAAGTTGGAAAACTTGCTAAAACTGAGCTTCTATAAGGCAATGAATATTGCGGAGGGCGTGGCTCATCACATAAAGGTGTATAACATCTCAAGGGTTTCACCGATCACGCAACTATGTAGACACATGACCACACATAATCTGAGGGGACCCCTCCATTATTGACCCCATCAAACAAAATGGGGGCGCTAGAGAGCTAATTTCTTATCTAGGCCTAACCGCCATATCGATTTTTACTAAACTTGGTAGATATGTAGAACAGGACGCCTCAAGGTGACTGGAGAAATTTAACTCTAATTGGCAACTGGGTGGCGCTATAACAACAGAAAAATGCTTAAAAATGGCTCAAATGCGACCGATCGCTGTGGCTCCCCCTGTGGCTGAATGGTTTTTTTTCTAATTTTTGTTATGACTAAGTCATGGTATGATATGCTGTACTCAATGGGTATGGGCTAGTATCATGTTATATGTTATAACTTGGAAAAACTTCGCAAACATGGAAAGTTGCATTTAGGCCACTGTACGGTAAAACCAAGTTGGGAAAATTGCAGTAGTTTGTGTGATATAACAAATAGTAATACAATGAATGCCAAGCATAAGTGCTATACTGCATGCAACTGGATTTGCTTGTGTTTCTTGAAGACATTTCACCTCTCATCCAAGAGTCATTTTAAGACCATATTATCTTAATTCAGTGTGGGTTTTCTCTGGGTACTCCAGCTTCCTCCCACAGTCCAAAGACATGCAGGTTAATTGGTGACTCTAAATTGTCCGTAGGTGTGAATGTGAGTGTGAATGGTTGTCTGTCTCTATGTGTCAGCCCTGTGATAGTCTGGCGACCTGTCCAGGGTGTACCCTGCCTCCCAATGTCAGCTGGGATAGGCTCCAGCCCCCCCGTGACCCTCAAGAGGATAAGCGGTTAGAAAATGGATGGATGGATGTGTTCTTGTGGTGGTCCTATAGTACATTGTTAAATTGAATTGCAACAAATAAAACAACACTCAGAAAACTCTAGGACTAGATAGTATTATTACAGCATGAGAGAACTGGAATGTACCTGGGCATGTGGTCCAGATGAGCTTCCACATATAATCTGCTGCGCTAGATAGGAAGGAAGGTAGATGTGCAATACACAGATGGTATGTCACTTATGTCACATATAGGCATAATAGTGTTAAGTGTTTTGTTTTCTGTGGTAAATGCAAGATATGTGTATTAAATCATGTTTTTTATTGGTGTTTTCTGCCATGTTAAACTTAATTGTAAAATATCCAACAGCAAGTGAATGCAGCATCTTCTCTCCCAGTAGCCAACTGAGCTGCGGACAGGAGGACAATAACTGCGGCTCTGGGTTACTTTGTGGTCCTCTGTGTGTGTGTGTGTGTGTGTGTGTGTGTGTGTGTGTGTGTGTGTGTGTGTGTGTGTGCTTGTGTGTGCGTGTGTGTGTGTGTGTCACCACATTGGAATGTCTGGCAACAATTTCGCACCATATAGCCAGTCATCCACTCCATGCAGCGTGCACTATACAGTTTCCACTTGTCTGATAAAAAATTGTTTTATAGGAATTCACCACAGACTTCAGAGTTAAGTTGTTCTGTCAGCCTATTTGCTTTAACTCAGGGGCCAATCACATAAATAGACTGGTGAAATAAGTGCCTCTGGTGCAGCAGGTTGGCCCTCACATGACAGACACCTTGTTTCCTCCTCCAGCCTGTTGCTTGGATTGACCCTGCCTCATATAATCTGCTAATAGATCCAGATGTGCTTCACCTCAGCTGAATCAGCCACATCTGTATGCGGGATAGATTCAGTCTGCAGATGTATAGCATCTGGAATGAGTGCTGCAATAATCTATTCAATTTTTTTGGCATGTTTCGCACGCTGCAAACACACGACATGTGGTCTCACTGATCTCCCCAACGCACGATCGCTTTTATTATCATCATTCAGAGAGTAGAGTAGAAAGTAGGTTGCCGTTTTCCGCCCCGCCCCCCGAGACAGCGAAAGCACGTGCTTGAAAGAGATGCCCTTTTCCACTTCACAGCCTATAACTGCATTTATTTCAACTTGGAAAATGAGGGATTATTTTCCAATTCCCTCCCGCTCCACTGATGGGAAGTCTTATGCCATCCGTCAGGAATGTGCAACCCTTCCATTCCTCCAGCTCTCCTCCACCCAGGAGCGCGCAAACCTTTGGGAATCCCCAGCGCCCTGATAAAACACGAGGGCGTTTTTTTTTTCATGCCTTACCATATCTTGATTTCACCACTCCATTACATCTGATGTGACTTTACACTTTGCCAAGAAATTGCTTTGTAATCAAGAGGGAAAGCAGAAAGTAGACAAGGAAGGGAGAGACTTGAGAACTTGCCCTGGAATACTCTTTACCCCCATGATGGAAGATAACATACTTACCTGAAAACAAGTGTGTATTGAAAAGCAGTGTAAATAAGGTACTTGTTGATATACTTGTTAGATATCTTGTACACACACTTTACTTATCTGATCCAATCAGTAACCTACAAACCTGTTCTTCCAAAGCAAAGCTCTTAAGGGCAAATTGTGAAATGATTTATTTTTATTTATTTATTTATTTATTTTTGGTGATTCTCTTTTTATTGATTTATAAAAGCAATATGAACATATGTAAACTAAATCCACAACCAGTTGAACATGAAGACCTTGTGCAAATAAATAATAAAAAATAAGTAAAAATGGAATAAAATAAAATAAAATAAAATAAAATGTAATTTAACTTAATTTTATTAAATTAAATCAAATTAAATTAATAAATAAGGTCGGAACTGACGGAGGATTTTGTTTTAACCTCTTAGTTTCAGGTATGTTTTCTGTGTTTTATTGTACTGAATTGAATGTAACATGGCTGCCTTTTGCTGTTGTACTCCATTGGAGAGGGGCTCAAGTTTATATGACTGTATTTGACAGAGGATTTTGTTTTTACCTTTTGCTGTCAGCTGTCAGGAATAAACGGAGATCGCCTCCACAGATATCCACAGTCTGAGCCTCTTCATATCAACACATCGTAGTCAACACTAGAGTCCACCGGTTACATATAGAATTGTTGATGTACAGTTATAGAATAAGCATATATTTTTGTTATCAATGCTATTGACTATTTTACAAAAAACAAAAATATAAACATGATGGAGATGGGTTTGACTTTTGTGCCTCTATGTTTAAATGTGGAGCTGATCATCTATGAGTAGATGCACACTTCCTTCTGCGCAATCATACAGTTGGCGGATGTAGTTCAGTGGAAAGAAAATAGTACCTACATGAAACTGTTCACAACAAGGTCTGTGGATTACTTTGAGTAACAAGGTCATGGTTTCTGGAGTTTTTCAAATGTATTTTTTGGCGCTTTGAGCACCACAAGCCGAGTGTCATCTCGTTCCATTATACTGGAGAGAAGGCAGACATCTCTACAGCTGATATCTCCAACACTCTGCAACTCACACCAAAAAAATCTAGACCGATGAACAGCACTACAGGTAAGAAGGAAAATGTATATTTTTCATTTTGAGGTGAACTGTCCCTTTAAATGACTGAAAACTGGACAAAGACATGCAGTTTATTCAGATTATGACTGTGAAACATTAATAAAACCAATATCTTAAGCTACATCCACAATAAAAGTTTCAGGGAAAGTCAGAAAGGATGAGGTGAAGTGGCATTCAAGAGCCAGTCCTAGTTCTAGTGGATCCTGCCCTCTGCTGTCAGTAAAGAATCATTACATGTGAAGGAAGCTATTATTATATTACTGTTACTTCTGGGCTCTGATTCAATAATAATAATAACATTGATAGTAATGGTACTGATCACAGCAGGTGCACCATTACTACTGCAACTACCAATAATACACAGAATAAACAAAATACATCCTTCTATAATGGTTGTGTTATTTGTATAGTGTGACCTTTATCAATAATATGGGTATATTGGATAGGTGATTGTGCTTTATATAGACTGATGGTGATTGCATATTCAAATTGAGAACATAGAAGAAAGAACTAAGCTGTAGGTGAAAGATAAAAAGCCCAGCTTTCATTTTTATACAACACATTTTAGCATCCAGTTAGTCCTAATTCTCCGCCACAACAAAGAGCCCCTCTTTTGTAGCTCAGCCTCTTCACACTTACTTAGCTCAGCGCTCCGCTGAAGAAATTACCCCGCAACCATGCCTAGATCTAGAGTAAGGTTTTTATGACACCATCTGCGTACAGTCAGCCCTCTATGGAAGGTACAAGCCTTTGTTTTTGCAAGATATGGGTTATGTTGCGACACAATGAAACACAGCCGTTCTGCATGAATACACAATGCCTCACAACTGTGTACAAACAAAGGCGGAAATAAACAAAGGTGCAATGCTCAAAGAGACACATAATCTGCATGCACGCGTACAAACAATGACTACAATCCACTCAGCCAGGTACTATTCTGTGCACTCCTGTCAACAGCTACCTGACTCAGTGGTTTGTCACCATTGTCACCCATTAGCAAAGCGAGGGTAGCACCATGGGCTCTGGGACAATGACGTAAGTACAGACAATGCATCTACACAGTTTGGGTCTGTTCCACAAGTTTCAGTCAGGTTAGAAAGATAATGATGCCACAATTTCTGAAATGATTTGTGAAAAAGAAACCTGGCTGCAGAAGTCGACCAAGTGGTTGCTTTTTAATGCACTCCGGGTTTTAACAAATCTGGGGTAAACTGCATTATGGCAAGGAGCAATCTTCAAAAAGATCTAAAATTAGAAACACTTATCCATTGATAAATTCAAGAGCATTGTGGTTACAGAGACAGGAGCTTGTTTTTCTTGAGAGGCCACTATGTTTGAATAGTTGTTGTTTTATTGTGGATTTTTGTATTGCATGTTGTATTGTTGCATTTTAAAATGTGTCTTGATTGGCTGCTACCTCGGCCAGGCCTCTCTCGTGAAAGAGATTTTCAATCTCAGTGGGACTTCCTGATTAAATAAACGGTTAAATAAATAAAGTCTGACAGCAGGAAACAAGACCACAGACAAGAACAGTTATAAATTCATATAGACTTTATTATTAAATCATAGTATACTAAATATAATCAATCACTATGCAGAAATATATACATCTCATAGAATATTTTGATGTAATACATTACAGAAATAGTAAAATAGTATGAAGCATAGTTTTAAAAACTCTAAAAACAGTTTATTTTGTAAGGCTTATAGGTTCTGAAACAAATGTTTAATTAGCCATTTGATGGAAATACAACACTACCAGCATTCAAGTCAGCTAAACTAATATTCTGGAGGTAAAAATAAACGTCAAAGCAAATCAAACAAGAAGAACGTATAATTAGTGTCTGAACATCTGAAGTAACGGTAACTGCCTTGTGTACTACGGAACAATGATTACAGTGCCTTTAAATAAAGTCCTCCACACTAAAGTATGATACTGGGACTACATGTGATAGACCAGCTTTTATCATATTTCACACTAGGCTTGGGCGTTATCTATTTCTCATACATTCTAAATATTTCACAAGGGTATTCGGTATACCACGTTACTTGTGTAAAAAAATAATGTAAGTAACGAGAAGCATGTACGACATTGCACTGATGTATTTCTCATATGCAAATAGCCTCTATTTAGAGGACTTGACGAGACTTGTTGCCAGGGCGGATATTGACACAACAGTGGGGTGAATGAATCTGAGGTGCTGAATGAAGTCATGTGGGTCATGAACTGCTTTTCTAGTTGGAAGTAGTAATTTCAAAATTAAGTTACATGTGGCAATACTTCCGAACAGAGGATTTTTTACTTGTCCTGTAATGTTATCCCCATCACTCACAGTCACCTGTTCCGCTAGTAGAGACTGACCTCTAGTGGCTTGTGCTGTGCACTACAATACATCGCCTCAATACAGCATCTCTGTATCAGTTTAATAGAAAGAGGAGCATCTGTATTTCTAATACCAGGGCTGCTCCCTAGAGTCGACCAAACATTAGTCGATCAGAAAGGTCATTAACAAAGATTTCATTAACAAAAAAACAAAAACGTGAAACTCTTAGTAGGAGTTGCGCCTTGTCAAAATAAATCAAAACCTATATGACTGGACCACGCTTGTATTTCTCTGTACTGTAGCACCGTGTTAACAATGTTACTGATACTATTCTTTCTCAGACCTTGAACTCAAACCATTGTGTTGCCCCGCCCAAAATATATCAGTTAATAATTAAATTCATATCGTAAACGTGCGGGTGACTAGTCGACTAATGGTCGACCTGGAAAGTTCTGAGTCGGGGGCAGCCCTACTAAATACCTCAGTATACTGTAAATTACTGCACTACTGCAAATTATTCGTTTAACTATACTGTACTCTTTAAAAATAATGGGTAAGACCAGAATTTTATGAACTGATACATGCTCCTAGTCATAATAATCATAGCAAATTGATATAAAAATTAAATAAGCTCCCATAGGAAAGTCCTTTTTCCAGCATAGAAAGATTTCAGATGTCACACTGTGCCATCCCTGTTCTACATATTCCTCTTGGAATCTGTGACTTCTTAAAGAAGAGAAATATCAAAACCAACTTACATCACTGTCAAATGAAGTGTCACATTAGATGCGATTTCACAAAACAACAACGTGCAAACTCAAGAGTTCAGTTTATTAGTGACTTACGAGTTAAAAGGAAGAGCTATAATTGGAGGCGAGTCTGATGATGCAGCTGTGCTCGACAACAAGAACACAAACAGCAGTGTGTGAAAAAAAAAAAGCGAGGAAGAGACTGCGGGATGTTAAATAGCAGTCTGGCAGCACTAATTGCCTTTCTTTTCTGGCTGTATTTCACCCAATTAAACATCCCCACAACAGAGGACCGCAGTTGCACCGAGACTTCATCAGTCATGACAGAGGGGAAACTCCTGGCTAAATGCTAAAAATACAGAATGATTTATACCAGACACACACACACACACACACACACACAACACACACACACACACACACACACAGGCTGCTGGGCTACAAACCCACATCCCCTGAAATAANACACACACACACACACACACACACACAGGCTGCTGGGCTACAAACCCACATCCCCTGAAATAAAGGTATGTCTGGGATTTCCCACAAACATTAACACATTGAGATCACCTTTGATTCAATATGCAGCTAAGTCCAGCGCTGCATGAGGCGACCTTTTAACACAATATTGCTTTTAGCACAATATCCATCACCTCTTTGTCGGACCATCCTCTGTAAACCCTAGAGATGGTTGTGTGTGAAATACGTCTGGCACCAACAACCATGCCACCTTCAAAGTCACTTAAATCACCTTTCTTCCTCATTCTGATGCTCGGTTTGAACTTCAGCAGGTCGTCTTGACCATGAGAGTTGCTGCCACGTGATTGGCTGTTTAGTTATTTGAATTAATGAGCAGTTGAATGGGTGAAAGTTTTGACAATATTGCCTGTATTCAGGAAGTGTTCATATTGAAAATCCCGCATTCCTTTGATGCAGTTTCACTTCTCATCTTTCCTCTCTAGGAAGAGGAAGTTATCTAGCAATCCTTGTGTGCAGCTCTTTCATCTCATTTGTTTAACTAAAGTGGCAGCTTTCTGACGCTTTTTGTACTCTCTTGCGCAGCAAAGTGCCAGCACTCCTATTCCAAACTGCTGCGAACACTAATTAGATGTTTTAATAGCGACATTAAGTGCAAGCCAAGATGACAGAGACGCCTCCTACTGAGATAACGAAGAAATCAGCGTGTGGTCTTTAGAGTAGGGATAACGGTCATGTCTTTGGTGCCTTATTAAAAGTACTGTTAGACTTAAAATTGATTTTAAAAATCATTAGCTATTGGGTTGACTTTTTTAAGAAGCACCCTACTTCGTATTCATACGCACATTCACACCTGAGAGCTGCCCAGTTGAAGTTGCTGGTTACTGAACAGCTCCAATGGGAAGGGAAGCTGGAGGGTAAAGTTAAGGCACTTCTAAAATATTGTTGAGAAATTATCAGCTGAATAATAATGGATATTACCATGTAATATATTAGAGGAGACAGGGTGACAGAAGAAAAATAAAATCAAAAATCACAAAGGAATAAATGATTCATGAATAAGAATGCTGGGTTGGATTTAGGTGTATTAATAACTGGGCATAATGAGCAGTTAGGAATGAGATCCCTGAGCAAATTTTACAGCATCTCTCTGTTTACAAGTGAACTCTTGTAACCAACTTGGGAATATTATTATTTATCTTCATACATATATTTTTGTTGACTTTAATGTCTGCAGTGCCTTTCTACTAAACACATTTTGTTTGCCAAACAAAAGTGCGTATTTAAGTGCTAATACTGCTTATTTGGTTTTTAGTTGTACTGTCAGCACTACAGATGTATTAAAGGGACAGTCCACCCCAAAATTAGCCTGAGTGTCAGACTGAAGCTCCCAGAACCTTCAGTCTGACATGGCTTCCATTGAAGGCGATTTACAAGGGGGAGGGAATTTGATTTTTTCCCTAACCAATCAGTAGAGATCAATGACTCACCCAGAATCTGACGTCATTAGTATCCATGCCTCGGGGGTGCCGAAAACAAGCGAGCATTGCCCGTTTAAAATGTCTCCGTCGTCGTGCACGCCCAGCTGCATCGCCGTTAAATCCAGTTTAGCAGCTTCCTTAATTTGGTCCTCCATTAACGCGAGTAGTGGCGAAATACCTCGATAGCATCGTTAATGTGGTCTGTAGGATCTGTAGCGGTTGCCATTGTTGCTATCCTCACCAGTTACCCACCGGCGTACAGCTTGACATCAGCGTGGCGCTGACTGGCTAATCGCGAGACCCCCGGCGTTCATTGGTCCGTCCATCGTTTGGACGAGATAAATCGCAAATTCATTGAAGTATGCCAGACCAGTAATGCAAGCCTACTCAGTTGAGTGGGCGGGGTCTATGGTCTGGAACCAGGCTACCCCAAAATCAAACATACACATTTTTCCTCTTACCTGTAGTGCTTTTTATCAGTTTAGATTGTTTTGGTGTGAGTTGCTGAATGTTGGAGATTTCGGTCGTAGAGACGTCTGCTTTCTCTCCAATATAATGGAGCTAGATGGCACTTGGCTTGTGGTCTACTACTAGCTCACCTAGCCCCACTGAGCTAGCTAACGTTACAGCTCAGCAAAGGAGGACACTATTAAAGTTTACGTCCCACACTGTCACAAGCACAAGCTTCTTTATCATGAATAAATGCACACTTCGTTCTGCATGGTGATATGGAACGTTAGCACCACTGAGCTAGCTAACGTTACAGCTCAGCTGAGGCGGACGCCATCAAAAGCACCAGGATGTTCTCATGCAGTTTTCTTACAAAATATAATGCAACAAAATTCATACATATCCCACATAATCATGAGCCAGTAATTTGTTTATGACCCATGTGTTTGGGAAGGCTGCAATCATGTGACCAATGCACTCACAAGAGTAAAGAAGGAGGGTTGCGTTGGTGGATGGGTCACAAAACACAGGACTTTCCCCCTGGAGACCAGTGTTCGGAAATGTGTGAACTCGGAGTCATTTTAAGCTGCATCGTCACCATGTTTCTTTTCCTAAACCTAAACACAGTAACTTTACTTGTTTCAAACCTAACCTCTGTAACTTTACGTTAAGAATGTGACAGCATACATGGGGCCCTCATACTTCTCTTTAGGGATGCACCGAATATTCGGTAACCGAATATATTCGGCCGAATATTGCAAAAAAACACACATTCGGTATTTGGTGGAATAAGTTAAAAGCAAGGCCGAATAATAGCGGCGTTTTGATAACGCAATCAAACGGCGTGCCGTGACGGGCGGATTAAAATGTC
>NC_065518.1:18305008-18351222 GCF_006386435.1 Epinephelus moara | reverse complement strand
GGGTCCCAATTTTGGTACCGTGACAACACTAATCTGGAGGGGGTTCATCTGCAAAAACTAATGAAAAACTAAACAATGATATTCAGTATTCGGTACTCGGTATTCGGCCAAGCGTTTAATAATATTCGGCTTCGGCTTCGGCCACAAATTTTCATTTCGGTGCATCCCTACTTCTCTTGTCCTTCAGTAGATGCATGCTTCCTTCTGCGCGGTCATACATTTGGCGGGTGTAGTTCTGTAGAAGATAGTTCCTACATGAAACTGCTCACAACAAGGTCTGTGGATTATCTTCAGTAACCAGTTCATGAGACATTGCTGTTGAGTTTTTTTGGCACTTTCAGCACCACAAGTCGAGTGACATGTAGTTCCATTATATTCAAGAGAAGGCAGACATCTCTACGGCCGGTATCTTCAACACTTGACAACTCACACCAAAACAATCTAGATAATATATAGCACTCCAGTTAAGAGGACAAATATGTACTTTTGATTTTGAGATGAACTGTCCCTTTAAGTACTTTTTGCAGATGCCCATTTGATAGCGCCTAGTACATACTAATATGTAGTTTACTTTTAATTCACTCTATTATTATTACCAAGTTATGTGACACAGTACGAATGGTCCCAAAGCAGTAAACCTCTCTCTTTGGCTATTTCACTCAGGTTACAGTACAATAAAGGGAAAATGGAACTGAGGACTGCTTCACTATGGCAAAATTCTACTTTCAGTCCCATTTATGTTATGTATATATTAAGGACAAAACAGGAAATCTGTGTTGAATACTTATTTAGCTGCTCAGGCTCCAGGGAGCCGGATATGGTTTGGGGGCAGCAACAGTTTTTCCTTTCTCCTATTTCCTCTAGTGCTCATTTACACAAAAATAAATGCATAACAATAAGTTCCACAGGTTGACTCTCAGGAATCAACGTGTATAGATGCACATAATTCAATTTTGAATTCAATCATAAACTCATAACTGACTCCTACTAAATTATCTTTCTATATTCCTGCTTTCAACTCTCCAAAAAGCTTAGACCTCCTCAAGGGTTTGCATTTAAGTAACAAGTAAAATACAGAATAAATCAAGAACATATGATAGTGAAAAAAAAAGAATAAATAGTTATGCCACAGTATTCTGTGTCGCTCCTCCTTCTCAGCTCTTGTGAGAGTTGACGTACCACTTTCGAAGTGCTACTCCACTTGTGCTCACCACTACGCACAGCGCCCCTCCGAGGCTCCACCAGGTCGGTGCACGGTTGAGGAAAATAAATTGGAAGATGAACGCCAGCACCACATCGATAGTCCTCATCAGGGCCACAGGTCCAGCCTTCTCAATCTGCAGGGCCTTTGTGAGGAAGGTCTGGCCGGCGATACCCAGAACAGCAATCAGCATCAGCAGCCAGCGATCGCGGCCGCAGAATGGGATTTTCCACTCCCCAAGGACGGATACAGTGATGACGCACTCGATGAACCCGATGACAGCATAGTACCAGACAGAGAGGTAGTAATGGACGCTCTTCCCCATCTTGCGAAGGACAACAAATGTGAAGGCAGCTGCAATGGCTCCTATGGATAAATAGAAAATGAAAGACTGAATGAATACAGCACTCAATGTATAAACCATTAAAAAAACATATGAGACCTAAAGGACAAATAAAATACATATTTAATCTAGCGCTTCATAGCTACAGACCTCCTCCTTGTAGAATTATTTGAGCTAATTAAGTTAAACTTGTTAGAGAATCCTCTGGTGACGATTTATATTTATAGGATTTAGAGTTATGATCGAGCTGCGGGCCCAAAGACCTGACAGGAACCCGCACAGTTTCTGTTCGAGCCTGAACCTTTGCAGCAGTTTTGGGCCTGAGCCTGATTTTAAGAAAAAAAATCATTTTCACTGTAAAATATATGTATTTTTAAAAAAATATTTAAACATTTATGACAACCTAAAGTCAACTAAAGTCTTTTCAGTGCATTAACAGACATTTGAGACACAATCTCCAACCTGTGCCTTCTCCTGATTAATGTTCGGCACATCCAAAAAACTTGTCATATGCCATATACACTCACCAGCCACTTTATTAGGCACACTGCAAATAACTAATCAGCAGTTCTCTGGGTGAAAATGCCTTGCTGATGCCAGAGATCAGAGGAGAATGGCCAGACTGGTTCAAGATGATAGAAAGGCAACAGTAACTCAAATAATCACTGGTTACAACCAAGGTCTGCAGAAGACCAACAACACGTCCAACCTTGAAGCAGATGGGCTACAGCAGCAGAAGACCACACCAGGTGCCACTCCTGTCAGCTAACAACAGGAAACTGAGGCTACAATTCACACAGGCTCCAATGGCCTTCACAGTCACCAGATCTCAATCCAATAGAGCACCTTTGGGGTGTGGTAGAACGGGAGATTGGCATCATGGACGTGCAGCCGACAAATCTGCAGCAACTGTGTGATGCTATCATGTCAATATGGACCACAGTCTCTAAGGAATGTTTCCAGCACCTTGTTGAATCTATGACACCAAGAATTAAGGCAGTTCTGAAGGCAAAAGGGGTCCAACCTGGTACTAGCAAGGTGTACCTAATAAAGTGACTGGTGAGTGTATAATAAATAGAGATTGAATAACATATCCCATTGATGAGGGACAGGAGATGAGATGAGTTACTGGCAAAACAGCCCACTGCCTACATTATTTATGACTTTACAAAGACTACGAGTGCTGCATTTAAAAATAAAAAATAAAAACTGCTGGGAAATTGGAGCAAAACTGATTTAAGCCCTGGGAAATTTTGAGAAATTTCAGCCTGGTGAGTCAGGCCCAATCAGGTTCTGGCAGAGAATTAAAGCTCTGATAGGATTACTGGTTACGGCCATTAAAGTCTGTCAATTCCACCTGCACTTTTCTCCTACTCTGGTATTTTCTGCAATGCTTCAGATTTCTTACTAAACCTCTCAACTCTTGGAATTTACAAATGCACATATAAAAAAAATCCTCAGTTTTTCTCTACAGCGAAACTGCTGGTGTCATGACATCCACCTTCTGTCAATGCCAGAATACATTTACATGTGTTGACATGTGCTGTGGAGGTCTGCTTATTTGGAGGTCTATTTTGGGGGCTTTGGTTCGTTTTAGTTGCGCCTAGAAAACACAGAAAATCAGGGAAATCAACACCTCTGCTGAGTGAATCACAGATACACTCCTCATCGAAAATAACAGCTTTTCACTCACACATTTGGCGTGAAAGGTGGGTAATTTATGAATGAAGGTGGAGAGGATTGTGAGATTAATCACAAGTGAGGCTCCTCAGTTAGTGTGCTGTAAAGATACCTGACTGTGGTGGTGAAAAGAAAGGTTAACTACAAAGTGAAGCTCCTAATTTATTGGTCGATCTTCATTTGGGACACTTAGGTGGTGCAAAATGAAAAGCTCTTAGCACTTCAAAGCCAGCATTCAATTTCTATCAGGCCGATTTGACAGAAATATACGACAAATTGTTTGCAGGGGGGGAAGCCAGTGAGGGATCATGACTTTGATGATAGACTAATGATTCCAGCTAGTGGGAAAACTCAAACACGAATGCAAGGAGACTCCCTAGAGAAGAACCACAACTAACTGGAAAGACTGTATCTCTCATCTGACCCTGACGTGCCATGGGGACATAGCTGTAGCACACTGAATTCCCCCAGTTGCCATGGTAATCCTGACGGAGAGACATGCCAGGAGACTGAGCATCATATTTCCTCCTGAACGATTTTACCTCCCTATCACAGTCAGAGAAACTTAACTGCTATATAAACGCTAAGTTTATGAATCGTATCACCTGCAAAGGCAGCGATAGTCCCCTTGATGTGGTTAGTGTAGTTGCCCTCGATGCCACGTCGGTCCTCGCCGAAGAGGAACGGCGGTCGGGCGATGAGGATGACTCCAGTGATGGTGAAAACAGTGAAGACACAGTCCCAGATTGTACATCTCTCCTTCAGGAAGATCCAGGCCAGGATGGAGGTAAAGACTGGATTACTGACAGACAAGAGAGTTTTAGTAATACATGCATGGGTACTATTAAATGAATAAAACATTCAGGTAATCTGAGAAAAGTGTTGATTATTGTCTCACACATTTATCTTAGATCTTTCATGAGAGACAAAATTAAGCAGAATTAGTTCAAATGTTAAAAAGTGTGAAAGAATGAGCACGTGAGGAAGATTAGCACAAAAAAAGGTGGCAGTCATACAATTCAGGGAGAATAGAATCCCTTTGTATTAGTATAATCTCCGCTAATCCACAATCAATTAAGCTCCTACCTGAACATGATGACCGTGGCGTCCGCTAGCGGCATCTGCTGAACAGCATAGAAGAGCAGGATCATGGCATTGGAGCCAATGAAACCCCGAAGCACCAGATATACACGCTTATCTCTGGGACCGAGGAAACCTGTCCTGGAGGAGCAGAGATATGAGGATGATGGATGAATGAATGGCTTGATGGATGGATGATTAGACGGACTGACAGAGGAAGTAATAAACTGAATTTTAGACGAGGAGGGATGGTGACAAATTGAGCAGCGGAGTGAGCTGAGGGATGACAAATGACAGGATGGGTGGATGGATGGATAGATGGATAAGTAATGTGGAGATGACAGTGACGGACAGATGAACGGATTGGGCTGAAGGAGAGGTAGAGAGTTCGGTATGAATTAAAGTAAAAACAAAGGGGAATGTAGAGGACGTGTGGATGGATGGATGGATGAATAGGTAAATGAATGAATAGAAGCACTGGTGGCAGTCTTTGGGAATTTTCAAAGACATTTAACTTTGGATTTTTGGGGTCACAATAGCCCCGATTCCACCAAAAACTTTCAGTATGGTACCTTTGGAACCCTTCAGAAACGGAACCAAGAACTTAAGTCTGTTTAGTGTTTCCACTGCAAACAGTACCCTTAAACCTGGGCGGGGGTGTTGTCACTCACTGCTCCGTCCAGCACTCACTGTATTTCCTCATTACAAGTGATACAGAGGGAAGTCTGCATCTCGTTTATCATCCACAGAATGAGGCTGCACGCCGACATTTTCAGAACAAAATAGAACAGGCTGCAATTGAGAGTCTCTCTCCATGGGATATTCAAAAAATATCGGGTTTGTGCATTTAGTCCCTCTCAGGTAAGCTCAGGGGTTTAGTGTTGCCCACAGGAACAATGCTCCTCGACGCTTTTCTTTCTCCAGTTGAGGATTAGAATATCTTTAAGATCCACTCATTACTAGGGGCGCATTCACACCAGGATAGTCCGGGGGACTCGGTTCGATTGGGCGGGAATGCAGAAAAAGTTTCACACCTTCATTTGGTTCGGTTCACTTTCTCACTACACTTTTTAAAGCGGACCAAACTGCCTGGACAACGCCACGCAGTTACAACAGCTGCTTGTTTGGGGGCAGTACTGCCCGAAACAACTAATGACCAGGAAGCAAAAAAGCATGAAGAAGAAGAAAACCCAGCTCATCGATTGGCCAGGACCGAAAACTGAAATCCATTGTGGGTAGCCACAAGCAACTGCAATATATAGTCCTCTTACCATATATCAATAAGCGCCTGTACCTCCTCACTACTCCACATCTGCCCACGAGACATTTCCCAACCTTTTCTTTTTTTTACCTCTGCTTCTCCTGGTTCGCGCTGTTGGCTTTTTTTTTTTTTTCCCAAAATCTGCGCTCTACGTCACTTCCTCTCTTTGGTTCGCTGGATAGTTCTTTTGCATTTCCCACTGTAAGTGAACCACACCAGGGTTCACTTGCAATTGAACCAAGACCCCCAGTTTTCAAGCGGACCAGGGTTTGCTCGTTTGGTCCGCACCAGCGTTCCAATGAGCGTACACACCTTACCAAACGAACCGCACTGTCCGTGGAAGCGGACCAGGGTTCGTTTAAAGTGGACCAAATAGCGCCAGTGTGAATGCGTCCTAAAAGTGTATGTCATCCAAGAGAGACAATAAATACTAAAGTAATGGTCAAAGTTATCACAGTGAGATTTAAGGTGTGCTGATGGAGTCACGTCATCAACTAATGCATTGAGTAATATTACAAGTACAGGTGCTGCAGGTCTGGCATCTAAAGCCAACCCAGTTTCAATGGCGTTGGGCGATGGCGAGTGCTGAATTTAAAAAAAATTCTGTATGTCGCATATCTGCTACACAAACAGTAGGTTACGTCATTGCAAATATGTCAACTCATTTACGCCAATACCAGCCAAGTGTGTCAAATGGTGGAACTAGATGAAGGCAAGAAGCAACACAACCTACAAGCTAACGTTATCCCTGCAGCGTTTAGGCAGCCATTCCTAACTGATTCAGACAGGGCAAAAAAAATACAGCAGTTTTCAGCTTATGCACTTAATCTAATCACAACTTATAAATTATTGGTTTGAAAGAAAGACTGTTTGAGTGTAAATCTTAAACCTGGGATTAAACTTTTACTGCCTTAAGGCCCAGACCAAACATACCGACATCTGATCTACCTGTAGAAATCTAAATGTTTGAGTTTCTCCTTGGTGCTTACTTGTGGTAGATGAGCAATGGCATAGTAAAGAGTATCTGGAAGAAGCAGCGTATGGCGCTGATCTCTATGGCGTGGATTCCCTGGATGGTTTTCACCAAGAGGGCAATGATGGAGAAGAAAACCGTGGACAGGAACGCATAAAACAAACCAAGACCTGAACATTTCTTTGGTGTCTCCGAATCTGCGAAAAAGAGAAAAAGAACAAAAGGAGAGAGTCAAAGAACGAGCAGGAGGGTATGGAAGCAGAGAAAAAAGAGAGGAAGGCGCCCTGAGAACGATATCACTATTTCACATTTCATTTAACAGAAATAAAAAAATAAAAACATTGTTTACTGTGTCAAGCTTACGTTGATACAGTAACTGCAGGGTGGAGCAGGGAAGTTTAAAGTGTGTTATTGAACTCCATGTGGCCCGGGTGCGAAACTCGGTTGAAAAACCACAAACAAAAGATTTGCACAAGACAGCGGTGTCGTGTTTGCAAACCCTGCCTGTGGAACAACAAACTGATATGCTTGTGGAGATTAAATTCCAACCTGAGGTCTCTCAGACATCTTCCTTTGTATTTGTCCACAATGTGTGGTCTACTTTCATTTACCAATGATATAGGGCATTTGTTTTCTCAACCTTGCACCGAGCCAAAAACTTCTCTTTTTTTATTCTTAGCTATAATATAATGCCTCGTAGGCACAGACAGAGAGATTATCACAGTGTTACATTACTGCATTAGTATTACAGCATTACACTTTTCAGATTTGACTTGGACGACAGAATTTTGTATCACATTATATAAGGATGGGGGCAAAAAATTGATACAGCATAGCATTGCGATATTTTATATTTTTATATTTAATTATATTTTAATTTATTTATAGGTATATACACTCCCCAGCCACTTATTAGGTATACCTATTCAACTGCTTGTTAACGCAAGTAGCTAATCAGCCAATCACATGGCAGCAACTCACTGCATTTAGGCATGTAGGTATGGTCAAGACGACCTGCTGAAGTTCAAAGTGAGCATCAGAATGGGGAAGAAAGTTGATTTAAGTGACCTTGAACGTGGCATGGTTGTTGGTGCCAGATGGGCTGGTCTGAGTGTTTCAGATTTTCACACACAACCATCTCTAGGGTTTATAGAGGATGGTCCGACAAAGAGAAAATATCCAGTGACTGAAACTATATCTGAAATAACCATACGTTACAATCAAGGTATGCAGATGATAATCTCTGAATGAAATACACGTCGAACCTTCAGCAGCAGAAGACCACACCAGGTGCCACTCCTGTCAGCTAACAACAGGAAACTGAGGCTACAATTCACACAGGCTCACCAAAATTGGACAATAGAGGATTGGAAAAATGTCTGGATTGCTGCTACTGCTGCGACATTCAGATGGTAGGGTCAGAATTTAGTGTTAACAACATGAAAGCATGGATCCATCCTGCCTTGTATCAACGGTTCAGGCTGGTGGTGGTGGTGTAATGGTGTGGGGGATATTTTCTTGGCACACTTTGGGCCCCTTAGTACCAACTGAGCATGGTTTAAACACCACAGCCTACCTGAGTATTGTTGCTGACCGTGTCCATCCCTTTATGACCACAGTGTACCCATCTTCTGATGGCTACTTCCAGCAGGATAACGCACCATGTCACAAAGCTCAAATCATCTCAAACTGGTTTCTTGAACATTACAATGAGTTCACTGTACTCCAATGGCCTCCACAGTCACCAGATCTCAATCCAATAGAGCACCTTTGGGATGTGGTGGAACGGGAGATTCACATCATGGATGTGGCACAGACAAATCTGCAGCTACTGTGTAATGCTATCATGTCAATATGGACCAAAATCTCTGAGGAATGTTTCCAGCACCTTGTTGAATCTATACCACGAAGAATTAAGACAGTTCTGAGGGCAAATGGGGTCCAACCTGGTACTACCAAGGTGTACCTAATAAAGTGGCCGGCGGTGTACTTTTACTTAAATAACATTTTCAATGCAGGACTTTTACTGGTAACAGTGTATTTCTACAGTGTGGTATTAGTACTTTTATTTCAGTAAAGGATCAGAATACTTCCTCCACCACTCCTAGTACTAGTGTCGGTCTTTCTTCCTCAAGTGCTCCGTGACATCATTTTTCATCAGGTGCAAAGGGTAAAGAAAGGGCATTTCTCACTTCCTTGTAAGCTTCCAAGACAAAGCCAAACTCCGTCTGGGCATTGATTTAGTGTCCCTAGAGCCAGGCGGAACATATAGTCCAGTCAATATAACTTAAGACAGAGTCCATCCCAGTAGGAATTGCAATAGTAATGTTTCTTAGTTTTAATGGTCCTATTACCCTCCTGCATCATATATTAAAAGTATACCTTCATGGATTTAGTATAATGTTCTATTTTCAAGCTCAAAAGAAAAATTTCTACATTTTACAGAGACATGGTTTGGGTGAAATGATGTTAATATTGGAGGGTCTCTGTACACCTATCAAACATATTTGGTGTCTTTTCCAAAGTTTTTGGGGTCAATCTTTCCAAGAACACACTTTTCAAGAGGATATACTGATGACTGACCTACATTAGAGGTACTACTACACAACAACTGTTTTTTTTTTGCCAACTTTTCCACTTACAGGTTGCACCACACTGCTCCTATGGGTGTGTCCGCATCTAAACTGGGCATAAATTATTCTCTATTTAGTATCTATAACGTCATCATTCATTGCAAGTTTAGGATTTAAATAGGGAATTGTTGTGCAGGGGAGGTGAAGGGTTGGGTTGACGTGGAGAAACAGAGTGTGTGTGTTTTCATGGACGAACACATTTGTATATGCAGGAAATTGATAATATGCTTTATAACCTAATTTTATTGATTTTGTTTGAATTCAGAAAAAGGGCACCCCCTAATCACACATATACATTCAGAACAGGTCATATCTGATGGTTATATGTGGGGGGAAAACACATCCAAAAAAACTAATGTGTAGACATAAATTATATGAAAAAATTGTGTTCAGAAGCAGAGATATGCACTTCTTTGAGAGACCATAATGGCCCCAAATTTTGAGCCCTGAATTTTTTATACTTTTAATATGTTATTTGGTTGCCCCAAGAGATCACAAAAAACCTTGAATGATTACCATTGCAATTTCCCCTGGGTCAAACCACGGATCTATTTATTAGTCTATCTATGAACCTATATATCTATCTATCAATCCATCCATCCATCTATCTATGAACTTATCTATCTATCTATCTATCTATCTATCTATCTATCTATCTATCTATCTATCATCTATGAATCTATCTATCTATCTATGAACCTATTTATCGATCCATGAACCTATTCATTTTTTAATCTATCTGTCTACCTATGATCCATCTATCCATCTATCTATCTATCTATCCACGAACCTATCTACAAATCTACTTATCTATCTATCATCTATGAACCTATCTATTGATCCATGAACCTATTCGTCTATGAATCTATCTATCTGTCTATCTACCTGTGAACCTATGATCCATCTCTCTATCACCTATATATCTATGAATCTATATTTCTATTTATAAATCTATCTATGACCCTTTCTATATATCTATCTGTCTATCTATCTATGAACCTATCTATTGATTCATGAACCTATTCATCTATGAATCTATCTAGCTGTCTATCTACCTATGAACCTATCCATCTCTCTATCTTCTATATATCTATGAATCTATATATTTATTCATCCACCTACCTATCTATCTATCTATCTATCTATCTATCTATCAAATACTACAGGTGTGATGGTCCTAGAGTGGCCCTTTGAAAAGTGCACAGTCATCCTTCCTCTTTAAGGGTGATGTAAATGTTAAGATGGCTTACAACAGCTTATCCTTATGTGCATCATACTTGTTATTAGGCAGAATTAAAAGATAAGGACCACCATCACTTATTGCTGTTTATTCAGGAAATAATAAACAACCATAAAAGGACCATTAAAACCATAATTTAAAATGATTTCTCAGCTCACATCAGTGGGGACCAGATTAACTGTGACGTAAAGCTCATTATGAAATATGTCATTTGTGCCAGCAATAAAAAAGAAGTGTGTAAAAAATGTGTAGTGACTTTCAACAAATCGCAGCTAATAGGCTAATAGCCTCCACGTGATATCAGCACCCGCTTTAACTGACAGTACATGACGTTACACGGTTGTATAACGTGAGGCTGTCACGCAGGAAGCCATTGGTTCCTTTGGTTGCTTTACAACTGTATTTCTGTGTCGTCTTCCCATCACAAAGTTTACACACAAGTGATGTGAGGATGGACAGACATGTTATCACTTTAGTTTTAACTGTCTAAGTGCGTGCGCTCTTCTACCTTCACTTGCGCTTCCGTCTCGGGATGCGAGCCCGCTTCTGACGCAACACACCAGCGGACAGAGCGTTTTCTCCTCGCTGCCTTCCGGCGAATCCTCGCGTCCTCCCGCTTCTCCCTCGGCGGCATCACCGTCGTTTTCCCACGACACACGGCAGTTACTCTGCAAGTGAATCCTCTCTGCCGTCCGTTCATCATCGCCGTTGTCGTCGTCGTCGTCGTCGCGGTCGTCTTTGCAGTTCGTGCTATGGCTGTCAACTTTGTGGAACACGACGGTGATGCCGTCCTCTACGGACAAAGCCCGGCCGGGTGTGCAGTGGTTACAGTCGCCCATGGTAAGATCAGACGGCCGAGCGGCAGCATGCCTTGGACAGAGCGCTGTCCGTTTTCTTCGGTGGCCTGAGTGACTGGGAAGACAAGGTTAATGACTAACCTTGGTGGCAGGAGACTAACTCCCATGCGGTGGTTACTTTACCCACAGGGGGGCAGAACTGAACCCAGACCACCTCAGCTGTGGGACAACTATAACATTACCCAACGTGTACGCCCATAGCAGAGGGAGGCAGAGGAGGACTGAGCCAACCAAAACTCAGCTCACACACATTTGGGCTGACAGACGTCTTTATGTATCACAAGTAAATTTGAAACTGTGTGTGTGGCTTATAATTTTGACGTCAAATGGAGTCAAACTTATGATATGGTTCTAACTATGAAGTCAAAACATTGAAGTTTTAGGACATTTGTCAAACTGAATCACAACTTTGACTCATGAGATTTTGGCCTGGGAGCATCAGAGTATTTGCTTAAAGTAAGTTATGTTATTGTTCACACTGCCAAACCCTCTGTGGGTTCACCACAAGGTCACCCAGTGCTGCACCCAGTACATTCAGCACCCAGGGCAAGCTTCCCCTGGTGCCCCCCTCCCCCTCAAAACAATAAACAAATGAGAAATCAACAAGAATAAACAACATGGCTAAAAAAATCTTGCAAATTTTTTTGTTTTGCGCCCCAGATTATATTTTCTCCTACTCTAATCCTCTCCACTCCACCATACCCATAAATGCTCCAGCTAAGGGTGGGCGATATGGCCCTAAAACGATACCACAATATTTAAGGGTATTTTTGGGATAACAACATTCTTGACAATATGAGAAATTAGTAAAGAAACAATTTCAGATATTCAGTAAAAACAGTTAAGTTTGTAAACAGTAACTCAAAGTGAGATTCAGATTATCAGAGTAGACAATATTAATAGTTTAACAAAATAAAATCTACCACAAATTACACATTTAAACAGATCCCAGATACAAAAAATGTACCCTGGGATCTATATATATAAATCAACAGGTGAGTTCCTTCTCTTTTAGCAAAAATTTCTAGTAATTGAGTTGTTGTTTTTTCCACCTGGACTTTTATGCTCTGCCATTTCTCCTCTAATCATCACGCTGTAACCTGTGACAGGCTGTTATGATACCAGAACTATCGCACATTCACATATATGTAGTATTTGTCGAGCCACGAGTGTCACGTAGGTTTACATTACCAAAGGTTTATGACAAAATCACTTAACGACACTGACTCCCGTGTGCAAACGGCGAGAGAGGAGAAGGCGAGATGCTGTGCTGCTGCCAGAGGAGCTGCTGAATGAGTACCCTCTGAGCGGTAACTCGCTAAAAGAGTCTGAGAAGTCCGGGCTGTTCATGAAACATTCAGGACGCCACAGTTTATTCCACACTACTGAAGCTGCTCCAATTTTTGGAACCAGTCGGTAATAATTTCACATAATAAAATATAAACATAATAACACAGCTAATTGGCCAATGTGTTTCAATAGTTAGCTAACTAGTTCACCTAGCTGTTATGGACCGGTGGCACAATAAAGGCCTTTGTACACTCCATCCAGTCCATTTTTTTCTGATGCGTTTTTTTTAATCCATTATTCAAAAAATAATCATTAGGCACAGAAACCTTTCACACTGGCTGTGATGTGTTCTGTTGTTCTAGTTGCCAAAAAATTGCAATACGTGACAAAATGAAAAGACACTCCCTCCTTTTGTCCCTCTCCACTTGAGTTGCTGTTCTGGATGTCACCACTCCCTTCCTGTTTTTCATTTGGCGCCACAGCTGCATGAAGGGGTGGAGCTGTCCTCCACATTCTGTGTGCGGTCCACATCCTCCTCTTCTTCATCATCATCCCCTTGAATATTACCATCTGATTTATGAAATGATTCTGTGCTTCCCATTCCTCTGTTTTGTCATGGATGCGTCCCGCTGCCACATTTTCTTCACTGATTCTTGGTCTAACGTCTCTGACAGATGCGAAAAGCGCAGAAAAATCGTACCTCTTCCGAAAACTTTGATGACGGACAAAAGTTTCGGTCTTAGTGTGCAAACGTGATTGACACAACATGAGATCGTTTCTTTTTTTTTTTAGATGGAAAAAAAAAAAAACGGATTCAGTGGGCAAAGGGCTTAGTGTTAGCTACAGCTTGTGATTGCAAGGATTCATAGGTAACAGTTAGCTTATCATTATCATCATGTTATTTATTGTACACATTTTTTTGTTGTCGTTTGTTTTACAAATTGGCCAATTAATCTTTACTAATAGTATGTTGGAATCATGTTTTCAGACATGTTTTAATTTAAAAAGATTAAAATATATGAATAAATGAACATTAAAACTTTACAAAATTACCAAACAATAATTTGGCGGCATCCCTGCAGTAACTCTGACGAACCCCTAGGGGTTGCAGACCTCCTGTTGAAGACCTAGGACCTAGCATATTCATTGATGAACTAAATGGACCAGCGGTGGTACCCCTACTACTGACTGACTGTTGGCGATAGAACTTTGGATTAGAGGTGAGGGTGGGCTGCCTATGTTGTCAAAAGGCCACCATTTAGGCCACTTTGGTTGTTTTTTTTGTTTTGTTTGTTTGTTTTATCACCACAGCGATAACTTTTTAGGACAAAACTGGACGTCAGTGAACTGAACTGTAAATATACGTTATCAAATATAATCATAAATTAATGAAGACCGTGTGAGTTGAATGGTAGTTGACACCAATCCAGATTTACTGTCTGAGCAATAAAACATGGTTTATACTGGTGAAACAATAACAATAAAAAAATTCAAACCTCTGATTTGACATTTTAGTGTTTTATTACCACTGTACATAAAATACAATGAGCAGGACGACAAAGGAGTATCTAATATCCTCTATCCTCACCAAACTAGACTAGACTGACACAAGTAAGCCTACACTGTTCTGCAGAAGAAGCATGTTACACAGCATTTAAGCACGTGATCCTTAATCTACACTAAACTCTACATCTATGAAAAATAAAACACTGAGTGTGGTCCCCTCTACATACAAAAGCAACATCATATAAATTACTTTACACAGTATTGTAAAAACGTAAACATTATATTTGGCAAATCAGTGACGTCGTTAGTTGTTATGAGAATTCAGCTTTCCTTTGTGTCAGAGTAAGAGGACCGTGTGAAAGCACAGGTACCAGGTGCCGCACAGTGGGTGGCTTTTTTTTAGTTGCGGAGTAAAGACAACAATGGTTTTGTCAATGAGGGAGAAAAGGGCAAGAGTGCAGTGAAAGAGGGAGGGCGAGGTGACACACAGTGGGACGCTTCTAGCGAGTCATTCATCAGGAGTCAACACCATGAGTGTCTGTATCATGCATGCAGTCTTGCTCAACTGATGGTCGTGGAGTAGACAGAAAATAAGGTGTTTATTCTCAGTTTCTCACAATGCTTAGTGGATTCCTAATTTAATATGTTGGAGTCACTTCTATTAGGAGATAATCACAAAACACTGATGGAAATAGGTTGACGGGATGCCAAATTGCGCTGGACGAATGCAAATAACTCTCATCAAATAAGCCTAGCCCAAACTTAACCTGCATTTGGTTGAATGCTTGTTATTTTTCAAGCTCAGGTCTTATATTATAACAAACTACCCCTAATGTTGCTGCTGCTACACTGGGTAAATTTCCAATTTGAAAAAACTTCTTGTACATTTGTGAGAGCGCCCATCGTCCACAAGGTATCTAACAACCCAGGCTTTGTCAGAAGTGAGTCTTATGACCGATTGTTTCACGTATATCTCACTAGCTTACATTCCACTGTGAATAATCTCTTGTAAGGACATTTCACTCTAAAATCGATTTTCCTGAAATGCTTGTTAAATTAAAGAAGAGTTCAAAGAAAAGAATCCTCTTCTGTCTTTCACTTTTCTAGAAAAACTCTACAATCTGAACACCTTTGCCTATTATTGCCTGGTCATTACTACTACCAAACTCCTAAGTCTTTCCTATCACATTCCTACAACAGAAATAAAAATAATGTATGGAGATGAATACAGAAGTATACTCTGTGTCTATTAACTGCAAGGTCACCTGTAGGTTTGAATCAAAGACCAAAGCAGTGAGTTCATAGCTTGTTTTTCCTGAAAGATAGTCAGTTCGCACTCTGAGTGGAATTACAAATGGAGTATAAGGCATTTCTAAATAGTGAGTATTCAAAATGAAAATGCAAGGAGTTTATCAAAATTAAGTAACTGCAGCTGGCTGCTGAACATAGGCATCAGGGACTGTGTAGAATATATTTTCTATGTTATGCGAATGGTGTCAAATCTCTTAAAGGGTGGGTATTTTTCATTTTTCCCTATTGTTTTTTCCCATCATTTTGTGTTTAAGTTACCAACAGGAACAACAATTTTTTAAAATTTGTCCAGTATCGAGCGACAGGGCTGCAGCCAGCAGCTGCGAAACAGGCTGCAGTGTTTTCACCTGGGGCAATTGTGCACTGTCAATTTACATCCACTAAAAGTGCTTGTTTTTGCCACTGACTGGCTCAGATTGTTATATTAAGTGTCTTCAACATTACCGAGTGATGGCAGTGTTGGCAGCCGAAGTCGGGCCAGCTGATTCAGTCCAATTCTGGGGTGTCATTCATACAGATTCTCAGCTGAGTCAAGCAACCAGTTGCGGCCTGGCTAATTTCATCCATTATGCTGAGTTTGGGCCAATGCTTGGCCAGGTCATGTCTGATAATGGCCCAGTGATGGCAGCCAGAATCAGGCCAGCTGATTTGGCCCAATTCTGGGGCGTCTTTCATGCTGAGTCTCAGCTGATTGGGGCAACCGGACCCAGCCCAGCTAATTTCATCCGGCAGTTCGGGAGTCCGGAGGTTCAGGCCGATTCTAGGCCAGGTCATTTTGGCTACCTGGGTATGGGAAGGAATCCCACAAGGAGAGACCTGTTTTTAAAGGGTAAGGTCTTTTTGTATAACAAGTAACAGCCCCAATATCTGCATTGCCAAACCCACCAGACTAAATAATAATGAAAAAAAACAGTAATTTTAGTGTGTATAGAGGCAGCATATTTTCACATCCAACTGGGTGAATTATTATTTCAACCAAACCAGAGTTGGTAAATGTTGGAACAGTGTAAAGATGAACCAAATCGACATTTACAAGTATTTCTCTGTTTCTTTCAACTTTGAATGAAGTGTGTTTTATGATAATAAAACTACTGTTTCTGTAAATGGAGTCTGGTGGCTTTGGCGATGTCGATTTCAGGGCTGTTTCTTGTTTAACAAAGAGGTCTATCTCTGTAGGGATCCTTTCCTTAATGTTGTCAGACACCGAGAATAACAATCTGAGCCTGTCAGTGGCAAAAACAAACACGTTTAGTGGACATAAATTGACAGTGTCCAGTTGCCCCAAGTGATTACATTGCAGCATGTTTCGCTGCTGCTGACTGCAGCCCTGATTAGCTCAATACTGGACCAACTTCAAAAATTGTTGCTCCCATTAGTCACTTAGACACAAAATCATTGGAAAACAGGGTTCAGGTTGAAAAATATCAAAGTTACCCTTTAAAAAAAACTCAATGGTCATAACAAATGAAAACATTTCAACCACTTAATCTCAACCTAAAGGTCCTGAACTGCATTTGAAATACCTCTTTAGATAGTTTCAGCTCCTGCATAAAACTTCCTTTTGTTTAAAGTAAGGTGGAAATTGCTGGTGGTTTCTAATGGGACTAAAAAGTTCAACACATGACAGAATGAAAGCATTTGAATGGTAATGTACATACTTTGTCCCAAACTGACGATGGGTTTAATTACTCAGATCAATCATAAGGTGCTCATAGATCTGAGTTTTTCCCTTGAAGCTGGATGCGAGCAGGAACACCCGGTCGTCAATGGAAACCAGAGAAAATGCTCGAGGCGCCTGGATATTCAGCTCCTGAGATGGGATAAAGTGGCCCCTCTCGGTGTCCCATTGGTAGACCTGCGTCAGTGAATAATCGCTGCCCAAGATGGCATACTGCCAGTTGCCGATGGAGACAGGCTGGAACACCATGGAGCCACGGGAAGGAAATGTCTGGACCTCCTTGAACATGGCACCGTCCCAGCGCATCACCTTGGAGTCTCCGATGAATCTTGTCAAGCATATAAAGAGCTCACCTTTGAAAAGATTCAAGGGGCACTTTAGTTTACACATGAAGCTGCTAAATCTGGATCTGAAGTAGGAACGCTCACAAAAACAGTCTAAGTAATTCCAAAAGTACCATAGAAATCATAGAAAATATTTTATTGTCTATTTTTGCATGCAAAAGGCAGAATTTTGTCTTTAATTATGCATTTGCAAAATCTGCTATTAAAAAAGGTACATTAAAATACATCATATCACATCCAGACAGGACACATTAAAAGGGACAGTTTATCTCAAAATTAAATATAGATATTTTTCCTCTTACCTGTAGTGCTGTTTATCAGTCTAGATCGTTTTGGTGAGAGTTGCAGAGTGTTGTCTGCCTTCTCTCCAATATAATGGAACTAGATGGCACTCAGCTTGTAGTGCTCAAAAAGCACCATTAATACATTTGAAAAACTCAACAGCAATGTCTCTTTTCAGAAATCATGACCTGGTTACTCAAGATAATCCACAGACCTTGTTGTGAGCAGTTTCATGTAGGAACTCTTTTCTTTCTACCAAACTACACCTGCCAACTCTGTCACCGTGCAGAAGGAAGCGTGCATCTACTCATGGACAAGAGGCTTGTGCTTGTGAGCACAAATATGCTGAGCTATAACCAGACTACCAGGAACACCACTCAGCCGAGCTTCCAATTTTTCCCAGTGGCCATTCAAAACATGTAGTTACATTTCTGGGGAAGTGCACGTCAGGCTATGACGTAGGGTACAGGGTCAATTAGACCCTACCGTCAGTAGATGCACGCTTCCTTCTGTGTAGTGATACAGTTTGTAGTTCAGTAGAAAGAAAATAGTTCCTACATAAAACTGCTTACAGCACGGTCTGTGGATTATCTTGAGTAACTGGGTCATGATTTCTGGAAAGAGACATTGCTATTGAGTTTTTAAAATGTATTTTTTGGGCGCTTTGAGCACCACAGACACATTTCAACGGCCGATATCTCCAACACTCTGCGGTTCAAATCAAAACAGAACAGAACCAAACTAGATGGATAATTATCGCTACAGGTAAGAGGAAAAATATGTGCTTTTGATTTTGGGATGAACTGCCCCTTTAAAACACATTTACATAAAAACACAATACACAATAGGTGTAATTAAAAGAAACATCCGATACTTGATAGTGAGGACTGAATCAAGGTTAAATAAATATATACACAAAGTGCTGTGTGCTGATGTAGCAGCTGGCTTCCAAATGTGGCTGTCCGAACTGATTAAGGTATTTCATGGCAACAGGGACAAACGATTTACTGTAGATGTTTTTCTTTGCACAGGGGACTCCGTACCTTTGCCCTGACAGCAGCAGCGGAAAGTAGTGCTTGTTATCTATAGCTACTTAGCAAAGCGTCACTAATAGATAAGCTTTCCCTTTAAGAAAACAGAGAATATTACACAGTGATGATTTATGGGCAGGTTTTATAGCAGTGGACAGTGACATTGCCTCTTACTACCTTTTAAGTGTGAGACATAAATGTTTTTATTTAATTAGCAGCATAAAAGGAAATGTTGACTCTGCATTAAATCTACTGTTACTCACATGACACACCTTGTCTTAATCTTATCATAAAAACTGAATCTAATTAAAAACTAGTGTATATCCACCAAGGACAAAGGAACTCACAACAGCTGATACTGTGATATCATATGGTTAGAATTTGCTTGCAGTGAACACAATGTCCTTTTAGTCAGAGGAGAAATAAACCCTGCATGTGTACATACACTGTTACTCAAGCTGCAGCTCTCACCTTTGACCCGGAAGTGTTTGACAGAGAAGACGTCCTCCATGTCCGGTATGTCAGTCCTGCGGTCAAACTGTTTCTGGCTCCTGTTCCACTGGTAGACGACAGGCCTCTGAGAGCTGCTGGACAAGATCAGGTGGGGTTTGTTGGAGATCTCCAAATACTCTACGTCTGTGTCCCGGAACCACGGATGGAGTGACTGGTGGGAATAGAAGCCATTGCCGTTCCATTTGTACACCGTTGTGGAGCCGGCCTGTGAGAGGAACACATACAAAATGTCGGTACAGGTCAACTTTATTCAGAAAGTATGAGTATGTGGCCAGAATTAGTGTGTGTGTGCGTGTGTCTGTGTGTGTGTCGAGAGCCTGAGTGTCCCCAAACATATGTGAGAGCATATGCTAACACTTGGCAACGCCAGGGTAATCAGCAGGAGCAGACGCACACCGACATGCTGCAGAGAAGGACACCAGGGGGAAGGAATGGCTGACATGGTGTGAGGAGTAGCTTAGAGGAGCAGTACGCATATCAGGGCCGGACACAATAACAGAAACACCTCCACAATGTTATGTAATCAGACGTTATAACCTCAAGTACTTTCTAGTATTAGGAGAGCAAAAAGTAGCCAACCTTTGAGCTGTCAGCGATGACGAAGAAAGACTCTCCGTCGATCATGAACGTCTCAATATCGTTTGGTTTGCGAATCTTCAGAATGTCAATGTCCTGGATCTTGATGAACTTGTTGGCGGAGGTGTCGCGTTTGTAAATGTGCGAGCCCCCAAACAGCTGAGCCACGATGACAAAGAGGTGGTTGTCAATCACCATGGGCTTGCACACCACAGTGGAGGTGCCTGAACAAGGAAAGAGAAGACAAGACACACAAAAACTTTCTAAGTACTGGATAGATAATCACTTATACTGGAGTATTATGTCCCTATTAACAATGAGAGGAGCACTCATGTGCATCTGCAATGTGCAGCCACAATATATGTTTGGATATATTTCCAAAACTCATTCTTTCATTTCATTTTCTGTAACCGCTTATCCTGTTGGGGGTAGAGGGGGGGCTGGAGCCTCACTCAGCTGACACTGGGTGAGAGCCAGGGTACACCCTGGACAGGTCACCAGACTATCACAGGGCTGACACATAGAGACAAACAACCATTCACGCTCACATTCACACCTACGGACAATTTAGAGTCACCAATTAACCTGTATGTCTTTGGACTGTGGGAGGAAGCTGGAGTACCTGGAGAAAACCCACTCTGACACAGGGAGAACATGCAAACTCTGCACAGAAGGGTATATTGGAGTATCGTGCTGTGATCAAATATCGTCATCTCAAAGGAATGTCACCAAATCCACCAAGATATGCTCAATACTTTACATGACAATACCCCTTCATATGCCACAGTCAAATACTGGGTACAAGAATTCAAGCATGGCAGGGAGAGTGTTGAAGATGAGTTGAGGTCAGGAAGACCAACTGCCACCACCAGAGAAAACCTTGACCTTGCCCTGGACATGATCATGCAAGATCGCCGATTGTTTTATACGTCAAGTAGCAGACAGGTCGGGCATCTCACAGGAGTGATCAGATCATATTCTCAAGAATGAGCCTGGCTTCTCAAAAGTTTCCGTTCGATGGGTCCCACGTCTTTTGACTCCTGAGCAGAAACGCACTCGGTGTCAGTGAACAATTTGAAACTGTTTGAATCTCATATGGACAATTTTCCTGCTGTGGATGAGTGCTGGGTCCACCACCATCAGCCTAAAACAGTCAAAGCAATGGAAGAATGCATCATGTCCCACGGCGAAGAAGGCCAAGGTCACGCCTTCAGCTGGGAGGTGATGGCATCAGTTTTTTGGGATTCCTGAGGTTCAGTGCTGATTGATTTCTTTGAAAGGGGTCATACCTGGGGCGTCAGTGGCTTAGTGGTAGAGCAGGCGCCCCATGTACAAGGCTGTTGCCGCAGCGGCCCGGGTTCGAGTCCAGCCTGTGGCCCTTTGCTGCATGTCATCCCCTCTCTCTCTCTCTCCCCCTTTCACACTTAACTGTCCTGTCCATTAAAGGCAAAAAATGCCCAAAAAGATATCTTAAAAAAGAAAGGGGTCATACCATCACCGGAGACTATAACTCTGACCTACTGCAACGCCTCAGAGAGAATATCTGAGAAAAGAGGTGAGCAATGCTGACCAGAGGAATCATCTTCCATCATGACTACGCTCCAGCCCACACCTCAGAACTTTTGAGTCACCCTTTGTAACTATGTACAAATATCTAATGCTTAGACTGTAATAGCATGATATGTGTGTATTTATGTTTCCATAGTTCCTTAGTTTGAGAAAAAAAAGGCATTGTTACAATTGTACCAGTTCTTGCACTAAACTAATGTCCTCAAGTGCTTCATAGCAACAGAGTTTAAGCAACTGCATGTGTAGGCTACCCCAGAGGATTACTGCTACCTTTGAATGTAGATTGGGATATAAAGTCATTGTATTTCTAAAATTATCTATGTTTTATCACTGTTGAATTTCAATACCATCAACTGGATTTTGAGAGATTTATGGCATTTATTTGTCTGAGGCCCTATCTCGCAATGTTTGCAAAGGTGAAGAATAATTTGTGTATCTGCACAGTCATTCGCTCCAAAATTGTATAGGTTCTTTCTTGGCTTATGCTACACCCGGAGTCTTCAACATTTTTCAGGCCAAGGACCCCTGTGCTGAAAGCCAGACGGAGCAGGGACCCCTTAATACATTCATACAATTGAGCTGCATGTTAAACTGGGCCTGCAAAAACATGTAGGGCAGCCTGAAGTGCCATGTATATACTGTACATACCTTTATATGGTGCATACATTACTGAGCTATTAAAAAAAATAAATGTCTACAGATTTATATATTTAAACTTTATGGATGGATTCCCCCATGATGACATTATTGCTACTCTTTTATTGTTTATGTACTCACTTTCAATGGTGTCGTACGTTCTGAAGGTCATCTCAACGTGATCCCATTCCAGGAAGCTGCATGTCCCAGCAAACGGTTGGGCAAATACCACATACTGATCTTCACCGAAGGTGAAGGCCCCCACCGAAATTGACTCAAACTTCAGCGACTGATAGGAGGCAAACTCTGAAAAGTTGGACAATGAATTATGTGCTTTATCTTGAAATGATCCTTTCATATTGATTCATTCCTCCATAAACAGGTAGGAAGACCAAAGCAATAACATTTCTGCTTTGTTCTCAGCACTGGCATCAGCACAGTAAGGAAACCAGAGTGAAAAGGGTGAGGCAGTTATTTGGTGACAGAGAGCTATACTCTTAGTATAATGTTCTATGACTGGGGGGCAGATACAGGAGGACAATACCTGCTGTGATGCAGTCGAAATTGTGTGGCAGCAGGTCATTGATCTTCTTCCCCTGGTGAATGGGTGGACCGCTGCAGTAGATCTGGTCCAGGGTGGCATTAGTGTGGTGCATCCACTCTACCAACCACTTGAGCTTGCAGTCACATATCAGGTTGTTGCCACGTAGATCACTACATGTGTGGACAGGTCACATGGGACATGGTTTAACACATTTGTTGAAGGAATACCTTCAGCCAAAAATTGACAATTTGTATATCAGTTACGTTTAATTCAGGCCTCCATGATGAATAAAGAATCCATAAACGGGGAAAAGTCTTGATGAATAGAAGTCATAGGGGTCCACATTTAACAAGAGCGAAACTATATCAAAACATCCATTTACAAACTGACAACCTATGCAGTACAATCCAAGTCTCATTTATCCAGTCATATGCTCAGTACTTCCCAAACAGTCAGCCCTTTCTGACAGAGAACTGAGTTTAAAGTGAAACTGGTCTAGACTCCATTGACAAAAAGAGTAATTGTACCTCGCTGAAAACGGGAGTTGCTGGTCTACCGCTACTTCAATCAGTTGGTTTGTTTGTGTTATTGTGTGAGTTTAGTGTTTTAGGTTAGTTAGGATTCATCAAAGTCACACAATAACACAAACGACCTAACTGTTGGAGGCAGTGGTAGACCAGCAGCTCACATGTTCAGCAAGGAAAAATTGCTGTTTTTGTTAATGGAGTCTGGCTCTGAGGAGAGCATAGATAAGTTTCACTTTTAGTTCAGTTCCCTGTCGGAAAGGGCTGTCTGTTTGAGAAGCACTGAGCATGAGTGAGATGGATTATACTGCATGAGCTGTCTGAGAGTCTGTAAACAGATGATTTGACATAGTTTTGCTGTTGTTTAACATGGACCCCATTTACTTCAGTTCATCCAGAATTTTCTCTTGTTTTTTTTGGATTCTTCATATGCTGAAGGTATGCGAGAAAACAAAAGTTTTCTTCAGGAATTCAACAAAACTCAGGGTGAGTAATTGATATACAAATGGTCATTTGACTAGTGAAGTCTTCCTTTAAGACATAAAATCATTTACCCTTAAACACATACTTTTATTTCCAATTCCTATTAAGATTCTGCTGACTGTTCCCCCGTCTGTTCCTCCTGTCTTTGGCTGCAATTTGGCTTCAAGCCGGGAAAGCCACAACAACAAGTGTCCTATCTCCTGAGTAGTTTCTGCTGGTCTCACCCACTCTCACTCTGAATTGCTGTTGACCTTGGATGTGTGTATCGAATCCACACACACACACTGTAGCGTGCATTATTCAAGCTGATTGTGGCTGCGTGACAGAAGCGAGGATCCAATTCTTTTCTCTGTAATTGACTTGTTTACCATTTACTCTGACATTCTGGCACCTAACCCAAGCTTTCCTCCCCTCTCCTTCAGATCTTTACCTTCTTTTTCTTTTCTCTATTGCAGCAGTGAACAACTTCCTCTGCAATCTCTTGTTTCCTTGCTCTGGTACTTCTAACGTCTTTTCCTCCTCACTGTGGCCTCATTTTCCCCGGCTTTTTATTTTTACATCCTCTGTTAAGTGTGGGAATTCCTCCTTACTTCCTTTTTAGCACTGGGACCTCATAATATTGCTTTATTTAATCCCACAGTTTAAGAAAAGAGGGAGGAGGACAAAGGGAGATTTTGCTCAACATTTGTCATAAATCCTTTCCCACTCTTTTACAATGAATCTCTCTGAATACAAAACACTGTCCAACATGACTATATCAGGATAAATACCAATCAAGAAAATTGTACTGTCACACATGAATCCACAAAAAAGACTTACAGAATCAATCAGTGAATCAGAAACTGATTTATTAACTGATTACTAAATGTTCTGTGTCTCAAGAAAGCACTCTGAGTAACAGGGTGACAGACTGAACTCACACTTTGGTCAAAGCGTCCATGCCCTTGAAGACATCTTTTGGCAGCGTCTCAAGGTTGTTGTAAGCCAGACTCCTAATCAACAAAGAGAAAAAATAATACACACACGGAAAGACATTAGAAGTGTACAGAGGTGCAGAGACGTCATTACCTGTATCTGTATCTTTATCTGTATCTGTTTAACCAGCAACATTATATGTCACTGTCGTTGTCCCAGTCTTGGATGAAGACAGGAAGTGGGCACTGTTTATACCAGAAGTCACATTTAATTGGATGAAAAAAGTATTTCCTAACCTAATATTGATTTGCAAAGCAAATTGTTGTGCCTCAAAAAGCATATTGATCAGTAGAAATCAACAGATTTTTTATTTTAACTAAAGTTTTACAAACTGTCTATATGCCAATGAAGTAAATCTTGAAATATATTAATTAGGAAATATATACACTGCTCAAAGAAATTAAGGGAACACTCAATGGTCACAGTATAACACCAAGTCAGTTAAACTTCAGGGATATCAATCTGTCCATTTAGGAAGCACAACTGGTTGTGAATCAGTTTCACAGAGAGGCAAACTCAAGATAACCCCCAAAAAGGGAATGGTTTTACGTGTGGTGGCCACAGATAGTTGCTCTCTCCTTATCCTTCCTGACTGATTCTTCTGTAGTTTTGTGTTCTTCTAGTGTTCTTGTCACTACTGGTTGGTACCTGCAGCCCAATCAGGTTGCACAGGTAGTCCAGCTCCTCCAGGATGGCACATCCATATATGTGATCGCAAGAAGGTTTGCTGTCTCCCAGCACAGTCTCAAGAGCATGGAGGAGAAAGCATGAGACCAGTCATTACACGAGGGCCGTAGAAGGGCATCAGCCCAGCAGTAGGACTGGTATCTGCTCCTTTGTGTGAGGAGGAATGGAGGAGCACTGCCAGAGCCCTACAAAATGACCTCCAGCAGGCTACTGGTGTGCATGTTTCTGACCAAACTGTCAGAAACAGACTCCATGAGGGTGGCATGAGGGCACAACGTCCTCTAGTGGGACCTGTGCTCACAGCCTAGCACCATGGAGCTTGACCGGTTTTCCCCAGAGAACACCAGAATTGGCAGGTCCGCCATTGGCGCCCTGTTCACACAGGTTCACACTGAGCACACGTGACAGGTGTGAAAGGGTCTGGAGACACCATGGTGAACGTTATGGTGCCTGTAACATCATCCAGCATGACCAGTTTGGTGGTGGGGTCAGTGATGGTCTGGGGAGGCCTGTCCTTGGAGGCACATACCTCCATGTCATAGCTAACGGTACCCTGACTGCTGTTAGGTACTGAGATGAAATCCTCAAAGCGATTGTTAGACCTTAGGCTGGTGCAGTGGGCCCTGGGCTCCTCCTGGTGCAGGACAATGTCCGGCCTCATGTGGCCAGAGTGTGTAGGCAGTTCCTGGATGACGAAGGCATTGATGCCATTGACTGGCCCTCTTGTTCCCCTGACCTAAATCCAATTGAGCACCTTTGGGATGTTATGTATCAGTGCATTCAACACCACAAAGTAATGCCACAGACTGTTCAGGAGCTCACTGACACCCTGATCCAGGTCTGGGAGGAGATCCCCCAGGACCCCATTCGCTGACTCATCAGGAGTATGCCCAGACGTTGTCGGGAGTGCATATATATGTATGTATGCAAGTACTGTCCTATTGTCCTGCCTTGTGTTAGCCAGTCTGGGTGAGTGCTGGCTCATTGTGCTGCCAGGCAATCATGGAGTGCTGTTAGCTTTTTCAGCCAGTAGGAGTGGATCAGCCCTTGCCCTTCCAGTATTGTGCAGTCTCTGGGTGGGTTTGTCCTTGTGTTGCTGTTCCCTTGCAGCTGGGAGCACACCCTTGATGGATCTTTGGAAAACAGGCCATTTATTCTCTTGGCCTCTGCTTCTCTAGTGCACCTCTTTAGCCTAGCAGCCAGAGGTGTGAGTCTTTGTTTAGCAGTCTCTAGAGCCTCACTCATTGACATCTTGTTGTACTTCTTATTCATCCAGGACCTGCCTGTCATGACCCCCTTTTGCACTTCAGTTAGCCAACTAATGTCCCTCCGGGCTTCCGTGACCTTGGCTTCCAGCCTTCTCCTCCATGGTAGGCAGCCAGCCAGTCCAGGTTACCCAGGGCAAGGCCAACATGAGCTTGAGTGAAACCCAAGGTAATGCATTTGTGTTTCAGGCCCTTAGCAAACTGCTCCAGTTCTTCTGTGGAAATATTCTCCTCCTCAGAGTTGCTACACCCACCGCATGGAGGAGGCCGGGTTCTGCGCCTGGGGCCCTGTGGCAGCCTGTTGAAAAACACTTTCTCTGGAAGCCTATTGATTGGGGGTGAAGGGGACATTGATGGCGAAGATGCAGAGGACATTTAGGGATTTTGATTATTGCTGCCAGAAGGACCAGTTCCAGACTGGAGAGTAGAAGACTCCATGGGACATGGCAGCAGAGGCTGGCGATGTTGGGTATACTGTTAAACTTTTCGCTCCATTGAGTATAATTTTTTTTTTGTCAAAGGACGTTTTTCAAAGGATTACTTTTCAGAGGACTTTTACTCTCTAATGCCAAATGTATTCCCTAGATTTTTTTTTTAAATTTCCATTTGTTTAAATAACATGAAATACTTTGTAGTGTGTGTGTCGATGCCAAGTCAAAATTCCACAAAACCTATGATTGATACATGAAGCATGTTACATCTTAAACAGATGAATATTGACCGATCATATTTTTCTAATATTTTGACTGAGGTTTTAAAATGGCATAATTAAAATATACAGTTAAAGACTACAGGTTCTAAGCTTCATTTTGATGTATAACTTGTGAGGTGAAAGAAATCCAGCTGCCACACCAAGCTTTTGTGTCGCTACTCCTGCACTCTCAGACTGCTAGTAAATGAAACAACTATTAACCCTAACCCTAACCCCTAACCCTGATAGACTGACTTGAGCAGAGTAGAATAAACTATTAACAAGAAACTGCACTTAAGGAAGGCGCAGCTCAGACATAGTATGGTAGTGTTACAGCTGTCAAAAAGACTAAGAGGTGAAATAGAAGGGAATATCCTTCTCCAAGGCTGTCAAGTCCATGATATCTTTGCCAACCAACAAACGCTGGTCCTACAGAGACATTTTATTTGTGGGCAAGAGAATGAACTTCAAACCAGAAAGAGATGTGAATGAAATGAAATGTCAGCGTAATTCATGAACACTGCATTATTTATTTGAGAGTCGGTTTCCCAAAGAGAGCAAAAGAAGCCATTCTGATTTGAGTTTGTGCAAGAATGCACTCTGCAAACAGATGGGGGTAGAGCAGAGTGGACAGGATTCCAGCAGGACCCTGGCCTGTGCTCTTTAATAATGTATTAACTGTATGTGGCACATTTTAAATGCCCCCTGATAATGTGTTTAGTCGTCTTTTTCTGTATGAAACTTTGTTTACTTTGCACTGAAACAAGTAAAGGTATACATTAAGCATATCCCATTACGTGGTTGCGTATGACTTTATCAGTCATGAGCAGATCTTAGGGGCAAATCTGACACCCCGGACACATGCCATGGTTTTTGTGCCTTCTGAAGTGCCCTGATGGTACGTGTCCACAGGACCCATCCTTTCTCTTTCATTGTCTAGGCAAGCAGCTGTGCAATGCATTCTGGTGGTGCTGCATTTCTTTTCGAGAGATGTGGTGTCTGCTCCTCATTCGATTAAGTTGAGTATAGGCAAATTAGGGGCGTCAAGTATGCCTTACCACCTCTGAAAACTTTTAAACTAACTGTTGTCGATTGATAACAAAGACAAAGTTAGCAACTGCATGGCTTATTTCTTGCCTCAAATGTTTTCAGGAACAAAGAACTTTCGAATGTAAGAGAAAGTTTCTTAACAAGCCACCATGTTGGTCTGGTTTGACATCCCCGGACTAGAAGTGGCACAACCCTTTACGTCCAAAACTGCCCCTGTGGACACGTACCACGACAGACAGAGTTCAACTTTTAGAATGCAGCAACATGCACTGCATGTCATGTGATGAAGGAGAAGTTGATCATTTTAGAGAAGGGCTACCCGGACCCCTTTTCCACCAACATGGAGCAGGTTCCATTCCAGTTGCTGCACTTAATTTTGAATCTTTTAAAGCATTTCAACCAAAGATACGTTGGTTTGGAACCCGAATAGTTGGTTCTCAGCTGGAACCAAAACATTTCAGGTTTTTCTTAACCTGAAGTGTGAACCGTGAAACCTGGTCTCACTCTGAAGTTGTTGAATACTAGCGCATGGGCAGTGACTTACAGCTTCAAAATCAACGAAAAAAGCTGTCCTTTCATGTCGGCATGATACGTGGCCGGTCACCGTTATTCTATAACGACACACAGCGGCATCAGGGGGAAATGCAGCCAGACAACAGCCTAAGTTAAGGGGGCGAAAGTCCAAGTAGTGTGGGAACTGACAAACAATGGTATTGATCTTCTTATCTAACTCTGGCCCAGAAAACAAATAAGGGTATTCTCCAAAATGTTGAATTATGCCTTTAACACTTCACATAACTAAGGTTGTAACAAGTCTTGGTAGAAAACATTAGTGTCAGCAAATGCTGCACATGGTCACTACTTTCTACACCCTTTCAATGGGATGTCTGCTGCAACAGTCGTCAAGGCAACATTTCCTCTGATGTGGTTAGTTACATGCTCTTTGACAGCTTCTATCAGACAAGTCACTGTCAATAATATCCATCAGTGCTCAAGGCATAAATGAATGCAGAGGCTTATCAGGCCCAGGACAATCTAGTGGATGAGTTTGCTTGAATTTCAGTGTGTTAAGTTGTTGAAGCATAAATGATGGGAAATTGTTATTTGTGTGTCTTCTACTTTTGATCTATCCCAGTTTATATGGCTTTTTTAAAATTTATTTTCGAGAGAGCCACAAATATTTTCACTAAAACTAATATTTGCAGATTCAATCATACTTATTTGTCTCGTCATCAGAGTTATACCTTCTCTCATCGAAAGCATGCACTTCACTGCATAAACTCAAAATGTGTTGGGAACAGACTGCCAGAGACTTTACAGAGAGATTAAAGGTCACTCAGTGTGAGGTTACAGTGCAGTTATATTTAGTTTTGACCTACAGGTCACTCATGCTCTCACCTATCTTTAGTTTTGGCAAGCTTTGCAGGTCAGGAATAGGACAGTGTTCACAAAACACTGTTTACAAACTCTTTTTTGGCTGTGTCCTGAACTAAGATTTGTTAACATCACTTCTGTTAACATGGGATTCCATTTTATGATATTGTTCGTCAATATCATAAACACAGATACATTAGATGCTACCCAATACTTATCTCACACTCACAATAGACCCCACAGCAGTCTACAGAAGACACAGTAGCACTACTGACACGTCTCATTAGTGAAGCTTCATGCCAGTAAAGTCACAAAAGTCATTTATCTTTTTATGCCTAAGGCAATGTGACATCCAGATCTGCCCTTCAGCAACCGGATCCGGCCGACACCTTCAGCCAGTAACCTTGGACATGACCACTGGCAGCAGCACTTCTGCCTACCTCTGCATTTCAGACAGTGACAAAGTGATACAGAGGGAGAAACAGGACATTGATGCACGGTTTCTTGTTAGAATACCACGAATACTAAAATCCCATTCCCTCTCCTACAGAGAAATGACTCAAACTGAGGATGTGAAAGCTGCTGTGCAGATTGTTAATGATTAGATAAAGTAATGAATTATAAAAACTGGAGAGGAAGGAGGAAGGAACAGATACAGTGAGGCGAGTTCCCTTAGATGGAAATAAAGGATGAAGGAAGTATAGAGGGAAAATTAAGTTACCAAAATACTTACAGATGTATGAGTGCTTTCAGGCCCCGGAAGGCAAATGGGGATATCGATGCGATTTTGTTATTTTCAATAAATCTGTGAAAGAAAAGTATTTCGTTAGCATTTTGGTAGATTAATTAAGCATAGCATTAGCTCAGGCAGGACACGATGTCAAGCTCAGCTCACATCCCAGCTACATCAGCTGATCTCAAACAGCCCAATCAACTGATGGAGCAGCTGATTGATGGAAGGGAGTCAGCTGATAGATCACATGATTCCTTTCTATGCAACCAATTGGAAAATCTCATTCAGGACGTCCTATTTAAACTGCTCTGACCTGCCTACTGTTGCTGCTTCCTCTGCGAGCCACTTTGCAACCCGCCTCCACCCCAGCTCCTCCTTTTCATGCTGTCTCTGACTTATCAGTGTCATTTCTGTTTGTCATTGATGCTGCTCTGTTCTGTTCCGGGGGGGTCTTTGCTGCTACTCTTCCTGTCTTAGGCTTTACACAAAGGCGCATGGAAGGGCAGGGAGGTTTGCTCTCTCTGCCTCAGGCTTTTCTTGTTTGCACGTGGAAGGGCAGAAAGGTGTGCTCTCTCTGCTTTAGGGCTTTCCAAGTAGGCATATGGAAGAGACTTTCTGCGTAGGCCCAAGGAAAGGCAGAGAGGCCCCAGAACAGAGCCATACTGCCAAATATAATACTGCAAATGGAAATTGTTTTTTTGACTAAAGTGGTCCTGACTGAAATATAGATTATCACAAAGTAAATAATCCCACACTAATAATACATACTGTGACACTAAAAACTAACATCCTTTAACTTTCTGCATATCCTCTCCCTTTGCAGTTGAGTGGCTGACAGCAGTTATGGGGGGTTGTGTGGAAAACGTGTAACACTGGAACCAGATGAATCTGAAAGCTCATGTTTTATTTGCTCTAACAGATAACTCACATTTCTGATTTGGTCTGGTGATGTCAGACCACAAAACATGAGCTCAGTTCTAACCACATATTACACTGTATACTATCTAAGCATGCTGTACATTCTTACAGGGTAGATGTCAGAATAAATTATATTTAAAAGGCCCTACACAGCCGAGCAGGTGTTCTCAATTAGGCTGGGCATTATATGATGTCTGCAAACTTTTTGAATAAGATTCATAGAGATGGAAGTTGTCCTCCCATAATCAGGCAACATAAGTGAAAACACCTGTGTGGGGGCTTTAAAATACCAGCATACAGGCCAATATTGCTTCATCGAGTGTGGTGTTGATGGATGCTGTTGTACCACAATGCAAAGCAACAGTGGTTCCTATTAGTATAATACTGAAGGCATGCAAGGAAGAACAATGTGTATTTTATGGCCTTTCACCACACGTTATATATCAACCATTTTTAAATTAAAGAAAAATACTTACAGATATTCAAGATGTGGTAAACCCAAGAATGCATCCTCATCTATCAGGTCAAATGAATTTGCTGTGAATAATCTGCAAAGAACAGTAAAAGCAGTACAATCAGATTTTATGATAGTTCCCACAGTGCTCCTAAATGCCTACATTTTTCAGGTTTCATAACTCAAAACGTGGACTGGGTTGAACTTGGATGAAATGTTAAGATTTGGGGATGCTGTTTGGAAACCTGGCACTGTATTTTTAAAGGGACAGTCAATCCCCAAATCAAAAATACATGTTTTTCCTCTTACCTGTAGTGCAAGTTATCAGTCTAGATTGTTTTGGTGTGAGTTGCTGAGTGTTAGAGATATCGGCTGTAGAGATGTCTGCCTTGTCAAAAAAATAATGGAACAAGATGGCACTCAGCTTGTGGTGCTCAAAGTGCCAAAAAATAGATTTGAAAAACTCAACAGCAATGTCTCTTTCCAGAAATCATGACCTGGTTACTCAACATATCTGCAGACCTTGTTTAAAGCAGTAGGAGCTATCTTCTTTCTATAAAGAGTAAATCACCAAAATTCATACATACCCACATAATCATGAGCCAGTAATCTGTGTATAACACATGTGTTTGGGAAGGCTGGAATCATGTGACCAATGTGCTGGCGAGAGTAACGAGAGTAGAGTAGAAGGGTTGGGTTGGTGGATGAGTCAAAAAGCACAGGACTTTCCTCCTAGAGACTGATGTTTGGAAATGTGTGAACTTTGAGTCATTTTAAGCTGCATCGCTACCAGTGTCAGGCAGTAGCGTCACTACAAGTGGGTTGTCACGAATTTAACTGCATTTCTCAGTAGCGTGGTGGTAATGTCACTTCTTTCTGAATCAAATAGCTCTTCAGTAGCGAAAGTTACTTAATTTTAATTAATTTTTATTTTTGTCCAAGAAAAAGCTCTGGGCCCGTATTCACAAAGATTCTCAGAGTCCTCTCAGAGGGCTCCTAACTTAGCCTAAAAAATCCTTCAGGAATTCAGGAAGTTTCTGAGAGCAACTCTGAGCAAGGAGGGGACAGAAACTTTTATCTTAGTGAGGAGGTGTGGTTGACCCCGTTGCTAGGTATGACTCAGTCTTCTAAAAGCTGTGATTGGTTGTTACAAAAAGGAAAAAAGAAAAAAAAAAGAAAAACAAATGTACTCCTACTAATGAATGGACAGTGAAATGAACCGATCATAGAACTTAGACTGTAGGCTATTAAGAAATGTGTAATCGTGAAAATAATTTTATGTCATGATGATGAAACTCAGCAAAATTAGATTAATTGTTACACAGCTTCAAAATGTTTGAACGTACCTCATTCACATGCCGATTATAATATTGATTTGTTTATTAGCTATGTTTACTCGCCATGCTGGTAATTTTACTACTTATATTAGCTATGTTTACTCGCCATGCTGGTAATTTTACTACTTAACCTATTTGATATTAATGGTGGACGCAGCTGTCAGCAATTACTGTGATTGCTGGCCTCCTTGTAAAAAGCAGTTTGATTTGGCAGAATGACCAAAACAACGAACGAAATGGAGGAAAAAAATAACGAGAAAGCCGAACTGGACAGAAGAGCAGTGCCTGCTGTTGGCGCAGCTCGTGGAGGAGAACAAATGAGTTTTAAGAGGGAAATTCGGTCCCGGGATCACGGCACAAGGGAAGAGGCAGACTTGGGAGCGCATTGCCAGACAAATCAATGCATCGTTCCCTCTCCTTTTACGCACAAGCGATGAGTGTGAGAAGCGCTGGTACGTGCTGCAATCCAAAGCTGGCGTTATTGCGTTACTACGCTGGGTGGGAAAAGTAAGCTCATCCCTGATGAGGTCAACCACAAACATTATCCCTGCACTATCAAGCCGGTAGCGTCTTATTAAATCACTGTCGTTCAATATACGGAGAATATCTCTCCTTCCTCTCTGTCTTTCCGCCATCTTCTCTGTTTAAGACACTCTTAGGCTTCTTAAAAGTCTTCCTCCCTCCTCTTAACAGTTTTTCACCTTAGGAGCTCTCTTAAGGCCTAAGATGCTTTGTGAATAACTTTTATCTTACCAAGGGAAAATTCTAAGAAAAATCTTAGAATTCGAGGAATTCTAAGATTTTTCTTAGAATGACGTCACTCAGAGCTACTTTTAGTCTTAGGATTCTTTGTGGATATGGGCCTTGAAGTACAGCTAACTTTTACGGCTGACTTTTTTTTTTATCACTGAGATAACGCTAATTTGACATATTGTAAAATAAATAAATAAATAAATAAATAAAAGTAGTTTTGCAAGTAGCAAGCTACTTTTGCCTTTTTCTGGTAGCTTAGCTCACTACATTTTTCATGTGGCTTGCTGAACACTAATCATCACCATGTTCCTTTTTCTACACCGAAACACGGTAACTTTACTTGATTAAACCTAACCTCCATAACTTTATGTTATGAATGTTACTTTACGTTAAGAAGGTTACGGCATTCGTGGTGCTCATGCAGTGATATGGTTGGTGGGTGTAGTTGGGTAGAAAGAAAATAGTTCCTGAAACTGCTCACAACAAGGTCTGTGGATTATCTTGAGTAACTGGGTCATGATTTTCGCAAAGAGACATTGCTGTTGAGTTTTTCAAATGTAGTTATTTGGCACTTTGAGCACCACAAGCCGAGTGCCATCTAGTTCCATTATATTCAAGAGAAGGCAGACATCTCTACGGCTGATATCTCCAACACTCTGCAACTCACACCAAAACAATCTACACTGATGGATAGCACCACAGGGAAGAGGAAACATACATATTTTTGATCATGGGGTGAACTGTCCCTTTAAACTCATATCATCATATCGGGATGAATGTTGTGATCTATTTTTGCCTTCTCCCAACATCCGTAACTCTATATCCAAAACAGCAGGAAAGACAGATTTACTGTAACAGACAACAGACTCATTCAGCATCTCTGCCCACAGTACGTGGTTCAAGAATGAATGAAATGAATGAAAGAGAAATGGCAGATCACTCCTACATGCTCCTCATGAAATGAATGAAAGAGAGGAATGGATGCCTCCTCCCACGTTTCTGAGTCACCCTTTAAACCGGCAATGTAAGAATATAGTCCAACAGGGATACACTGTGCACCTCACTGCATCTAAATGATGATCTGAGAACTCATATGGTTTCATTTTGAAGCATTTTAATCCTGGAGCATCATTTCAAAAAAGAGGCTGTAATTCCAAAATGCTGGACACCTAATTCTATAATAAAACGCTTTCCATTACTCACTGCACACTCAGCAAACCAGTGACACTTTAAACCCACAGTGTTGGCCATAGAGGAGCCCAATTGATTAAGTAGTACTCTAATGGAGGTTAAGATACTCCAGGTCACCTTGGCAGTAAATAATGACAGAGGGGGCGATGCCACTCATCCGTCTTCCCCAGTTAGATTTCTATTCACAACCCTTCATGCACATCCAGACTGATTAAGTGTCATCCGAGCATATGAAACAACTGATGCCAAGAAAAATTGTTTTGCCGAGACAAAACGATGCCCGGTGACAGCCCGCTGTTATGTGCAATAAACTATAACAACTGTGATTGGAGAGCACAGTTAAGCCTGACCTCGCTGTTAATCTGTGGATTTGCAACAACAGAATTGCCCGATAAACTCCAGTCCTGCCAAGATGTATAATAATGGATGTCATATGTGAAAGAAATGGGGATTTAAACTCCATAGTTATATGTGCAATTATGATTTTTACTGTTGTTGCCTCTTTTTTTAAGTGCTTTCTTTGGGGGGAAAAAGAACATTTTCATTATTTATATCTGCCTCTCTACATTTTCCAAGCAAACACACACACACACACACACACACACACACACACACACACACACACACACACACACACACACACACACACACACACACAAATAGCAGCTCTCTCCTCAGCCCCCTTCTGTTATGGGCTGTAGCCATGTGGTCTATTGCATAATCCTGACACCATTACAGAGAATCCCCCTTTTAAATGTGCATATCAGCCTCTATCTGAGTCCTCTGGGGAGCTCATGCCTCATTGTGTGAGTCTGTTAAACACTGAAAATAGATTTATTCACACACAGATAGACAGATAAATGGATGGATACTCACAGCAGTTGCAGGGCAGGAGTGTGGACAAAGCTTGCTCCTGTTATTTCATTAAATCCAGACTTGACAAAAGATCTGAATGCATGAAAAACATAAATGAAAGTATAATAAATATGAGTTCTGGCTAAGGCAGACAGTGTTTCCACAGGCTTTCCCCACAATTCACAATAAAATAGAGAGTCTATTCAGGAGCACTTACAGTGACACGACGTCGGATGGGAAAGTGTGAGGCACAGATCGGACATTCTCACACAGGGCATTGTCTTTGGTGCAGGTGCATCCAACGGGACATCTGGGCTGCCTCACTCTCCGTCCGTCTGCGAGCACCAAGCTGACAGCGGCGACCCAAACCAGGAGCGTCCATCCTTTCCATCCTCTCTCTGCTCTGCTGCCCGGGTATCCCATTCCTTCTGTCCCGGACTATGTCTCCTGCACATGCAACTTCTCGTTGAAATCCTCCACAATTTGTAACCCCGCAGGTTTTTTAAAAGTGTTTCTAATTTTTTATTTGGGGGGTATGTTTGTTTATAATAGAAGCTGGTGTTGTTGCGCTCAGACGCAGGCTTGTGTCTATGCCTCTTGCGTCTCAATAGGAAGGCACCAGTCCAGCGGATTCGTTCTGCAAGGCGCAGGATTACAAATGCGGGACAGGACAGGACATGAGAGCAGACCAGGGAGCAGATTTTTTTGGTAATGCAAACGAATTATCTCAGATTAATCTAAAAAAAAAACACTGCTAAAAATGTCTCCTATTAGTCTGCTGGTGGCAAAATAAGTTGTCTTGTTGCAGACTCAATGCTGCAGCCGTGAAAAGAAAAACAAATAAAAGCGTAAATTCCCGTGAGAGAGAAAGAGAAGGGAAGAAAGAGAGACAGAGACAGAAAAGGAGGAGGAGGAGGAAGAGGGGGGAGAGGCCCCAAGGTGCGCTTTTTTATCAGCGCTGCCAGCTATTATTTATGCGCGCTTCAGAGCCGTGCATGGTTAATGGGAAGCGGCTATTCATGAGGCTCTGTGCAGATGCACCTGCCTCACTCATTCACATGCTGCATCTTTTCATCCCTGCTTTGGCACAATAATGGCATCAACTGTGAAAAGAAGATGAGCTTATAGTGTGTAGATAAAAATAAACACCACATATAAACATATAATATAAAGAAATTATGACATTGCGTTATTTAAATTGTTTTTTTTACATTACATCTTATATTTGCATCTAAATTTATAATATTGCTGTTGGCCTTCATGGAATAACATATATGCTAGCCTACATGGGGTAACACAGCACTGAATTTCATTATATTCCCACTTTTCTTGAGACAACAGATGATTTGAGCCATTAAAGCATCTCTCCCCTACTTCCTCTCTTCCTTAAATCCTACATTGAATCCTTTGTTGAGTTCTTGTGGAAAATTCATGAAACACTGGACGTCTATTCCCAGCCTGTGGTGAACTTTCACCCCTGTCACCCCAAATAACCCATGCCCTCAACTGCACAGAAACATTCAAATAGCACAATGACCTCTTTATTTTAAAACGCCCACAGGCTTCCTCTTTTTATTGTCCCTCAGCGGAAATGAGCGATATGATCACAGGGTTGCTAATTAATCATAGTAATTTGTTCCAAAATGCAAGTCAGTGTCGGATGTTCTACTCATCCTGTTTTTTCCCCCAATAGATTTTTAATTAGAGCGTGTTTTGTGATGATGGCTTGCCCTCCAGGAAATATTGGAAAAAAATAAAAAATAAATTGAGGGATGAATTAGGCTATTTATGCAGACCTGATTAAAAAAATAACATAACATAACATATAAAATAAAATAAAAATTAGGCCCATTAGAGCTGTGATACCATGAGGGATAAACATGAAAAGCACAATTAGGTCACAAACAATAAATGCAAACAAAGACTTCATTATTTAACCTCGAGATTTTAAGCATTCAGTTCTCTGCATCTTATTTTGAAACCTCAAAGTGTCCCCGACGACCCCTCTGCATTAATATTTATGTCAGAGGCTTATTTTCATCTTTTCTCAGCACATTCTCGCAGAATAATTCATGAAGTTACGCGAACGTCATCATATCGCGCGAGTTGCTGTGTGCGTCATCACACGGCGACGCGCTTTTCATTTTGTAAACACTCGCAGGCAGCTGCTGGAGACAGAAGTGAGTGAGACCATGGAGAGTCTCGTGAAGGTAAAATATCTTATATTTATTCTTTTATTTTTACGCCAAATGTTTCGAAGAACATTTCGTGTGTTTGTTACGAACGAGTTAGCATGAAACGTTAGCTTAAAGATAAGTTAGCTAGTTGCTAACTGGGTTATTACTACTGTGTTACTCTGTTACCTGCTGAAGCAACGTTACTTGATTCGCGACGACTTTAGTGGTTAAAGTTAAGCATAAATCAACATTGTAGCACGCTTAAGTCCACTAGCTAATGCTAAACCAAATGTATGAAGCCTGAGGTAGGATATAAAGCATCGAGTAACGTTATACAGCAAAAACTGGCAGCTATGGATATTTTTGTGGCATCTTAAAGCGGATAAAATGGGGTTTGGTTTAAGGTTAGGTAAGGTAAGGTAAAACTCTAATGTCCCCCAGGTGCAATTTTGGATATAGACAGTAGTCATGAGTGCAACAAAACAGACAGTACAGTACATAACACAGAATTCAGTATCACACACTGTCAGGGGTAAATCATGGACATTAAGGGTCACTGCTGGTTAAGAGAAGCAACAGCAGACAAGACAAAAGATGATCTGTAACACTTTGTGCTGCATTCAGGGAGGAGCCCTGATGGAGGCATCTGAAACAACATGGAGGGGATGTTGAGTCTGAGGTGACCCTCTCTTCATACAGATGCTGTAGGTTATTAAAAGTAATTTGACCTCTTTGTCCAACTTGTTTTTGATTTTAAAGGCACAGCTTACCAAACAAACAGACAATGTTAAAAGAAAGAAGGGACTCAACAAAAGCAGAATAGAAAAATGTCATGATTGTCCTACGACTTGTCATCTAAGACAGTGCCCAGATACTTCTACTGCTGCCACCGGCTCCCCGTTGGTCATACAAGGAGCAGGAAGGCAGGGCATCCTCTGAAAATCAATAAACATCTCATTGGTCTTAGGCACATTAATGTGGAGGAAAGACAGATTCACCCAGTGCTGGGCCATGATCATATTCTGATCCATGACGAAGGCTTACAATAACAGAGTTGTCCGCATACTTAAGAATACTATTTGTGTATAAACAAAATAAAAGAGGAGAAAGAACACATCCCTGAAGGGATCCAGTAGCAGAAAAACGGGTACTGGACAGTGTCCTGTTAACCTGGACCCTCTGGGGCCTGTTTGTTAAAAGTCAACGAGCCAACACACAATACTAAAATCCAAACTAAAATGAGATAAACAGCCATGAGCTAAAACATGTGGCTGATCACAATTAAAAGCAGAAGAGAAGAGAATGGTTCATATTTTCCTCCAAATGTCTCAGTACAAGATTTAACAAAGTAGCTGTAGTGTCCTCCACTCCACTAGTTGCCCTGTATGCAAACTGTGAGGAGTCCAGCATGTCCTGTACAGAGTACAAGAATTCAGACTTAACAAGGTGTTTAAATGTCTTCATAACGAGGGATGTCAAGTAGGGCTGCAACGATTAGTCGACTAATCGATGACTAATCGACTATAAAAATAATCAGTGACTATTTTAGTAGTCGACCAATCGGTTTGAGTCATTTTTCATAAAAAAGTACTATAAAAGTACCCCAAAATACTCTTATTGCAGCTTCTTATGTTCAAATATTGGCAGCTTTACACACTCTCCCATGACGGTGAACTAAAACCCTTTGGCGTGAGTACGAAACAAGACATTAGATGACATAATTTTGGGGTTTGGGAGAGACAGGCCAACATTTTCAACATTTTAACACATTTTTCAATTAAATGATTAGTCGACTAATCGAAGAAATAATCGACAGATTAGTCGACAATGAAAATAATCGTTAGTTGCAGCCCTAATGTCAAGGCCACAGGGTGATGGTTAAAGATTCTGGAGACCTGACTTCTGCCACAGGCACCACTGAGGATTCCTTCCACAAACTGGGAGCTATCTGAGGTTAAGAGAGGATTGAAAATATATGAGTAGATACCACTGATGTGTTTGTGTGTAATGTGTTTCCCCAGGTGCACGGAGGTGGCGGCTATGACTCTGACTTCAGTGATGATGATGGGCAGGGAGAGTCCTCAGAGAGAGGGCTTAAAAGGTAAGATTAAACATGTTTAATCATGTTTACTTTCCTATATCAACACCATAATGTCTTTGATTATTGAAATAAGCTGTACAATATTTGAATTTTGTCCATAAACATCTTTACTTTTGTCACCAGGAGCTTATACTGATTTACACAGCCTCATCCACTAACGTGTATATTTTGTACCTTCGTCAGGAAACGTGAGGAGGAAATCTTACAGAAGCCGTTTCAGAAAGGTCGGCACTCTGAGAAGGCTCACCGCAGTTTACACGCCAGTGAAGTGGACAGGTACTGTACAACTGCAACGTTGGAGAAGTGAAGAGGTCACTTTACTCACACTTTGTCGTGTTGCAGCCTTATGGTAAAATAATTTAAATTATTTTATCCCTTATCAGAACCTACATCATCTTCTAATGCGTGATGAGTTGAAACAAAGCACAAATATAAATCTGTTTAAAAAACTAAACAAAAAAGATATTTTTGGCAGATATATCAATGAGGAAATTTTTTGTTAGGGGAGTGCGTATTTATTTTGTAACACCAGGTGGTACTTTGACTGTAGATAAACTGGGTTGATTACTTATTTATCTAACTGGGTGGTAAATAGACTGTTCGTTAAAAGATGAGTTGAGTTGAGTTAAAAGATGAAATGTAAGAAAGGAGGAACTTATAAATTATACTTCTACCTACTCCCTTTCAGACACTGTTCTCTTCTTGTTTGTTTGTTTTATTATGTTTTTCTATTTTGGTTTGAAATAAAGTCATTTATTCATTCATTCATTAATTCATTCATTCACTGGATACTCCACGATGACGAAATGAAAATAGGATTGTTGAAGTGATTAACACTGACAAAGGTTTCCGGACTCTTACATCAGTACTTTGTTGAAGCAGCATTGGCAGCGTTTACAGCCTCAAGTGTTGATGCAACAAGATTTGCATACCTGGATTTAGGGGTTTTTCTGCTCGTCTTCTCTGCAGGTCCTCTCAGGCTCCATCAGGTTGGATGGGGGCTGGCGTTAGGGTTCAAGTCTGGGCTGTGGAATTGTGCAGGTTGACAGCGGTGCCTGGTTTCCTCCAGACATGATGCTTATAATTGAGGCCAAACAGTTCAATCCTGATCTTGATTTCATCAGACCAGATAATCGTGTTACTCAGTCTGAGAGTCCTTTAAGTTCTTTTTTTGCAAACTCCGTGCAGGCTTTCATGTGTTTCACAGAAGATAAGCTTTTGCCTGGCAGCTTTGTGCAGCAGGATTGTTTGTAGCCTTCCTAAGATCTTTGCCTCGACACAGTCCTGTCTGAACTCTGCAGGCGGCTCCTTTGACCTCATGGCTTGGTTTTTGCTTTGATATAAATTGTCAGATTTATATAGACAGGTGTGTGCCTTCCCAGATCATGTCCAATCAGTTGAATGGATCACAGGTGTGTTCTCAGTTTCTGATCTGTCACAGTGGACAGATAGTTGATGTAGTTTTCTTTTTCTTTAGCTGTAATGTGGTTGGGCTGGATTGTGTGAGGGTTGTCCTGAGGTCTTGTGCTGTTAGAGGAGGAGTCCCTCAGCACCAGCTGACTGAGGGACTCCTCTCTATGTTCTCCTCTTTAAAAAGGGGAGCCTTGTAATGGTAGTTGGAGTCACTTGTTTTTAGGTGTTTGGAGAATTTTGTTGCTCTTTAGTGTCCTAATAGAAAGGGGGAATTGGCTGAGTTCAGCTCGATGAAATATTTTAATATTTCATCCCAAAAATTATCGGTATTCCTTTTCAGTTCACATTGCCATTCAAGTCAGTTCTAATAATATAAAAGAATTGCCAATATTAAAATGAAATCTTTCCATCAAGTTTAAAATGTATCAGCAATTTTTCTGCACATTATAAATGGTAAATTAAAATTAGAGAAATCCACCTGTAATTTAAATATTTCATCACTGTCAAAGTTACATTAATTTCTCCATTCTTCTTACATTACCATCGAGATAAAGGTGTGTTATTGTTCATTTATGCTTTTAATAAAAGGAAATGGGACCATAACTCCTTTGTGTTACAATAGTTTCCTGTGATTGTTCTCACTTCTCTGTCATTGATGAGGCTCAATTATAGTTTGTTAATCCTTTTCTCTGTAAACAGTACACTCCTGACATATACAGTGTCACACACTATTTGTTTTGAAACCATGTTAAGGCAAAAATAACCAGAATATGCTGCTTGCATGATGTAACCTTTGCTTATCTTTTAGATAACTGTTTTCATTTTGTTTTTCAGAGAGGAAGCAAGAAACAGAAGAGCCCACCTGATATCAATGAATGCTGTATCCTTTTATAACTGATTTCAGTGTGAAACTATAGTACTGAAAACTACACTCACTGGCCACTTTATTAGGTACACCTGTTCAATTGCTTGTTAATGCAAATAGCTATACAGACAATCAAGTGGCAGCAACTCAGTGTATTTAGGCATGAAGGCATGGTGAAGACGACCTGCGGAAGTTCAAACTGAGCATCAGGGGAAGAAAGGTGATTTAAGTGACTTTGAACGTGACATGGTGCCAGACGGGCTGATCCGAAGAAGAGAAAATATCCAATGAGCGGCAGTTCTCTGGGTGAAAATGCCTTGTTGATGCCAGAGATCAGAGGAGAATGACCAGAGTGTTTCAAGATGATAGAAAGGCAACAGTAACTCAAATAACCACTGGTTACAACCAAGGTCTGCAGAAGACCATCTCTGAACCAACAACACGTCCAACCTTGAAGCAGATGGGCTACAGCAGCAGAAGACCACACCAGGTGCCACTCCTGTCAGCTAACAACAGGAAACTGAGGCTACAGTTCACACAGGCTCCAATGGCCTCCACAGTCACCAGATCTCAGTCCGATAAAGCACCTTTGGGATGGATGTGCAGCCGACAAATCTGCAGCAACTGTGTGATGTTATCATGTCAATATGGACCAAAATCTCTGAGGAATGTTTCCAGCACCTTGTTGAATCTATGCCACCAAGAATTAGGGAAGTTCTGAAAGCAAAAGGGGTCCAACCTGGTACTAGCAAGGTGTACCTAATAAAGTGGCCTGTGATTGTACAACAATATGTGTGTCAGGTGCTTAGTTGCCTTCATTTAAAGGCATTCAGTTCAGGATGTGTTTTGCAGTTCACATTGTGCAGAAGTTAACATTCAAAGAGACACTGACCTTAAGCAGCTGTCTCCAGTTTGAGCGACACAAGAAGTTTGTCGGTGACTACATACTTTATTATGGAGGACAGATGGCCGACTTCAGTCGCTCCACGTAAGTATCGTGTCTCACAGTCACACTTGACAATCACTCATCATGCTGTCACCCCAGGCTGAAATGAATGAGAATGTGTTCGACATATCAGACCATTGCTTATGCATTGTTTTCATCCCGGCAGCATTTTTAATTACAATAGTCATAAATCTTCCGCTCGAATCTTTCCTTTCCCTCAGAGTCAAAGACAAAACAGATCTGGACGTGCTGCGTGAGAATCATCGCTTCCTCTGGAGGGACGAGGACGAGGAAGACATGACATGGTGGTTATAAGGCTGCGTTAATATTGATTGTTCTTCTGTTTTGGATGAGTTTGTCTTTTTTCATTACTTGTGGGCTTTTTGTGTTCCAGGGAGAAAGAACTTGCCAAGAAGTATTACGACAAGCTGTTTAAAGAGTACTGCATAGCCGACCTCAGCAGATACAAGGAGAACAAGGTGGGATGAATGGGTGAACTTGATTTATTACCCAGTTGGAGCAGAAATACATGCTGCTTTTGCATTTAATGATTGTAACAGTGAAAAAAGACCGACCCTGCTGTACAGGAACCAGAACCTGATATTCAACCAGCTGTGTGTCATCGCGGTGTGCGCAAATTAATTGACTGTCCATGGAGATCCCTGCCCGTGTGGCGGCAGAAGTCCGGCTGCTGGTGTTCATCTGCACACACTGCGATGCCACAGAGCTGGTTCAGTATCAGCAAAGTTTCCCTTTATGTTCATTGTCTTCTGTGGCGATCAGCAGTGATGTGGTGGTTCACTTTTACACTGTGATCTGTAGCCTATAGTTCGGCTTTAGCTTCTAACTATCTTTGTCTTTTTAACCTGTTGTTGCTGCTGAGTCAGTTTGACATCCTGGATATATCCTTCAAACACAGACTGTAGACCCCTCTGTCTGCTTCTCTCTGGAATCACTGTTCCATTTTGTGTACAGAATTCAAATGATCACATACGTATTTGTCATGTGTTTCATTAGGAGGCTGCTGTTAATTAAGATACACAGCTTTAAGTAATGTGAAAAATACCTCTGGACACAAAATAAAAAAATATGTCATGCTCTTGCACCTGTTTTGGGAATTAAATTTAGTTTTATTGATCCCCCAGGTAAAATGTGGTTGTTGCAGCAGCAGAGAGAGAAAAAAAAAGCATAAGCGAAACATAAGTTACCACACCCACAGACTGTGAAGACAGAAAATAAAACAATGCGTGCAGACACCTCAGCCATCCCAGACGCCGCTGCCAGGACTCAGCGAGATAATCCATTTTTGCACTGTGCTCCAAAATGACACTAATTGTCCCGGCGGTGGTGCCATGAGCAAAGGTTAAAATTTCATAACTCAGACGCTAATCTCCACCACCACCGGTCCAGTTTAGATAAATGTTCGGGGGGTGTGATGAGTCCTGGCACCGTGCTCCGTCTCTAGTGTCCACTGGGCTGTTCTGGTTTGAGGCCAGGCTTTAAAACTGACAATATGTTAAGCCCAAGGGCAGCGTGCTTATGGCTCCATGGCTGCTCTGTTTGGTTTACCGACGCTCTGCTCCAATAATCTTCAAGTATGACTGTTGTGAAGTTGACAAATCTCAAACGGATGGCATACAGATATAACATACACCACCCCAGCAGACCTATAACCGTAACTATAGTCCAAATTAATACTGACACCATCAGTCCAGTTGACTCAGAACTTGTTACTTAAATCCAGATTTCCTCAGAAATTATTCATAACTGTTAATGATTGCAAATGCAGTGGTGGGTTTCATCATTCCCACAAGTTCAGTCAAATCTTGATCGGTTGTGTTGTGTAAATGAGGTGTGACAGCGTGCAGATGAATCACACACAGGGTGCTATGAGTGCAGATTTGAACACACTGGCAAAAATACTAATGACTGCATCATCTGTTCATTGATGCTTCAGTCCTACTACTGGAGCTGCTGTTTATGCACGCACCTAATTACATTTACAGTAAGGTGTAAATGTGTTTGCAAAATATCCTTTCACATGAAAACATGACTGAAATATAACATTCAGACCCTAACACAGAGAAACAAACACTATTTAATGCTAATGACTGTTGAAAGACAGAGCAAATGCTTAGTTACAGTAGGATTCCTCAAGCTTATAAAGCTTAATTTAAGATTTTAAGGGAAAACAGTAATTTATGTTGCGCTGTCTCTTTCAATTTGTTCCCAACAGTTTGGATTTCGTTGGAGGGTTGAGAATGAAGTCGTCTCTGGCAAAGGTATGACATAACCCAGTGTTATCCTAATTTTATGTTTATACACCTTTTATATATTTTGCCCTGCTCTGCCTTTTCAAAACACTGTGCAGTATAATATTTACATTCTGTGGCTCAGGAGGTAGAGCAGTTCAATCCGTGGCTCCTCCAGTCAGCGTGTTGGTCAAGATACTGAACCCCCAATTGCTCTCAGCACATGTGCCGCTGTCTGTATGTTTATGAATGTTTGAGTGAGTAACAGGCGTCACCTTGTAGTGGCCTTGGCCACCAGTTTATGAATGTATGTGTGAAGGGGTGAACATGGCATGGAGTGTTAGGGTGCTTTGAGTGGTCGGAAGACTAGAAAGGCGCTATACAAATGCAAGTCCATTTATCAATTACGAAATAATCAGAGAAACTCTGAAAACATTCTTGTCTACTAAAGAGTCACTTTTACTTAATGAAGGTATTTAACTTTGACAAGCAGCGTGCCCCAAATCCAAGTGTCATACTAATTTCCAGCAAGTTTTTAAAAAAAAAAAAAAAATAAAATATATATATATACATACATACATACATACATACATACATACATACATACATACATACATACATA
>NC_065518.1:18303701-18303853 GCF_006386435.1 Epinephelus moara | reverse complement strand
TTTACTTGTGTTATCTTTGACTAATGTTTAAATTTGTTTGATGATCTGAAACATTTAAGTGTGGAAAACATGCAAAAAAGTAAGAAATCAGGAAGGGGGCAAACACTTTTTCACACCACTGTATATATATATATATATATATATATATATAT
>NC_065518.1:18219121-18303659 GCF_006386435.1 Epinephelus moara | reverse complement strand
AACATTTAAGTGTGGAAAACATGCAAAAAAGTAAGAAATCAGGAAGGGGGCAAACACTTTTTCACACCACTGTATATATATATATATATATATATATAATGTATTTATTCATCCATTGTTATTATTATTTTTATTAATTTGACAAGCGGCGTATCCCAAATCCATACTTTGTACTCATTTCCAGCAAGTTTGTGTGTGTATATATGTGTGTGTATGTATATATACACACACATATATATATATACATATATATATGTGTATATATAATTTATTTATTTATATAATTTATTTATTCATCCACTATTATTTATAATATTATTATTCTTGTTGTTATTGTTGTTGTTGTTGTTGTTGCGGCATGTCCTTAATCCATTCTCAAGATTTTATATATATTAATTATTTATTTATTCATTCACTGTTACCATTGTTATTATTATTAGTAGTAGTATAATTATTACTATTCTAGCAATAATGATAATTATTATTATTGTTTACTTTTGACATGCACCGTGTCCTAAATTCAGACTAATTTCCAAGTTTTTTTTATATATATAAATATTTTTTTTTATTTATGCATTATTATTGTTATTATTATTAATACATTTTCAATTAAATTAATTATTTCTATTATTTATTTATTTATTCCAAATGTCCCTGTTTTGTTATTGCTGTTGTTGTTGTTATTATTTTTGATTTTACTGTTTAATTTATTGATTTATATCCCTTACTTTATTTGTTTGTATCTCATTAGATCTCTGCACACTCGTGCCCCGGGCTGTCTGTCCAGTTTACATGCAAACTCAAATAAAATACAGTTAAAATAATTTTATTGAATTTTAGTATGCAGTGCATTCATGCTTGAATAGCATTGTGTAATTGCCTGTCAGTATAAAGTAGTTAAGTATGGTGATTCATTGGCATGCTCACTGCTAAAACAGTATAAAAATTAGTATGTAGTACATTTAGTATAGAATTAGTATGCAGTATGGATTTGGGACACATTTCAGGTTTCGCCTACTAACAAGGCCACAAAACAGTTCACAGCCTTCTCCACTAGGTGGAGACAGAGATTTACAGAGCAGTTTATACAGCAGTGCATCACATACAGTGAATACTTGCTAACATGAGTCTCTGCACATGTAACGTCATACAAATGTATGTATTCCACTTTGATTTGACTTATTGGCTCATCAGAATGGCCTTAAACATCATTAAGATATTTGACCTTTCATTTGAGTTTTCATTTGGTTTTGGGGGATCTATTCAAGCTACTCAGTTATCAACTGATCATCTTATTCACACTAATCATTTCATCATACCTTACATTTGGTTTCTGTTTACATCTCACTCTCAGGCGTCATCCTAGCTCTGCTCTGCCTGAGCCTGCTTCGACAGTTTGGCAGAGCTTTGATGATTAATTGCTCAGGATTAGTACAACACCTCTCTGTCTACCGCTCCTTCGTGTGACAGTGACAGATATTTATAGGTTTACCCCGAGGGACGATATCAGCAGCTCCGTGAGGGTAAACCTGCCTCCACAACTCATCGATATGCTTTGAGACACTCACACACACATTTTACATTTCGATAATTTGCCTATGTTTGCATCAGTGCAGCCTCGCAAACATACACAGTATGTCTGAGAAAGCTGACTAAGCCAATATATTGTTCCAGATTAAGACTGAGTAATCCTGGTCTCTGACAGTTCACCCCCTGAGGCAATACTCTACAGGAAGTGGGATTAGATCAGGTCAGAGGCGCTTCACTTACACTGTCATGTCTCTTGATTTGTTTACATTAATGATTCCCACAGCAATACTTCTTAAGCACTATTTAGAGCACGGGACACTAAACTCTCCCGTGAAATCAATACTAATCTAATCCTGTAAGGTGGACCCAACATCCTCAGACGTCCTTGACAGTCAAGGGTTACAAGTGAAAGGTGGATTTGAGTTTGATATGAAGGCTGATTAAAACACAGGCACTTGTATGCAATCATCACCAAGAAAGCTTAATGGTCAGTTAGTTACACCTGGATTAACGGTCAAGTCTGTATCCTACACACTGGACTAGGATGATATATGGCAGAAATGGAACATATTATGATAAGTATGTTTTCTTTTTCTTTATTGTATTTTCATTAGCTTAAGCAGGATTTATACTTATGCCTCAGCTCTATGCAGAGCCTACACATGTGGCCTACGCCATTGTGAGCATTTATACCTGTGCAGTGGTGTGTCTGTGTCACTGCAGTTACACCTCCAAAACACTAGTTGGCGTCGTTGTTCAGCTTCACTTTAACTCGCAGCATTCACAGACAAAGCATTTGTCTTTATCTGGACACATTTTCCCCACAAATACAGCATGCTAATGTTATTAGCACAAGCCTATGGCATTTTACATTGTATGAATTAGACTAGTGGCTAGCAGACTTTTCCCCTACTCATATGAAGCCAAAAAGAACAGCAACATTTAACGAAGGTTATGTTACAACTCACACAATTCACCAACAAAACTGTTTATACTAAACATGTTTTTCAAACAAATACAACATGCTAATGTTATTAGCACAAGCCTATGGTATTTTACATTGTATGAATTAGCCTAGCGGCTAGCGGAGTTTTCCTCTTTTCATATAAAGCTAGGGACAACAGCAGCATTTAACAAAGGTAACGGTACAAAATTTGGCTCCATTACAGCTCACAAGGTTCACAGACAAAACAACTGTCTTACATGCTAATGTTTTAGCACAAGCCTATGGCATTTTACATTGTATAAATTAGCCCAGCGAAGAGCAAGCTGAAAAGCTGAAAACTATTTCCCTCAGTGGAATTGAAGCTTAAACAGCGTAGGAGAAACACTGATTTGTAACATGAAGCTGCTTTTTTCAGTGTTTTTACCGGTTTCAATCACCTGGTTTGTTTGTTTTGGAGAGGAGGAGACCTCTGTGGATAATTCAGCTCCCGGTCAAAACCTCCTGAATAATGAACACTGAAGGAATTCTAACCAGGAGAAGTTTCAGTTGGTTGCAGTCTGCAATCCTCACCACTAGATGCTACTAAGTCCCCCTAAATCTTACACAGTGGACCTTTAAATGTCCAGGCTCAGGTGGAGTGCTTGTCAGATGTCCAGACTCCACTTCTGCTCACAGATAAATCAGACAAGACTGAATTTTTCTCAATTAAACTGATACTACATCTCCTTATAAAGGGGCGATGCACCTCCGCTCTGCCACACACACCTTTTCAGAAATCATCCACTTATCATTTCCTGCCATCTGTGCACTTCAGGTCATGTTGGTATTAGGTAATGCTGTCTACTCTTCACCCAATCAGGTGGATTACTAAGAGCACTGACCTTTCTTTTCATGGCCACAGTGTGATATGGGATGAGGTACCGAAAGGTTTCCTTTTTTCTTCTTCTTCTTCTAGAGTCTGCAATGTTTTTTTTTTCTTTAAAAGATGAAGGAGAAGGAAAAGATTATGTCTCTGAACCAAATACATGAGAGCAGGATCACATGCCATCCTCCCCCAGGGGGCCTAACTCTCTCTACATCTTAGGGATATTCTTGACAGATGAGATTTACTCTTACTTGTTGCTCATCCTTCTTGCTTTGTCTAGTCCAGAAACATTCAAACCTCTGAAGGATTCACACGAGTTCTGTATGAGGGAAAGAGAATGCCAGGAAGCCTCTGAGCTATAAAGAACACCTTTAAACAGACCTTGGTGGGGTGTTTTGTAAACAAACAAAAGTTGTGTTCAGAATCAGTGTTTCTCAGCAGAACACATTGTGTGTATTAGATGTATTTTCTTCTTCAAACAACATTTGCAAAGCCAGTCTTTTTAAATACTGTAAATCTAGGGCTGTACTCCACTCAGAATTGTGTCCGTCAAATCAGATTTGGCTGTTTAATACAAATACTCAACTTGTGGTTCCTCTTTTTCCAGATAGAATTTAATGTAATATAGTACACAAGCTAACTACGCTAACAACGGATTGGAAACAACAATTTGCCGACACTAGACATCAAACAAAAGCCAGACACTGTGTTGTATTTAGTTACTGTGAGCTGTAAATTCACCACCTCTAAACGGAAGGCAGAGGACAACGTCATCCTGGAGCCTGATCACGCAAAGCCTCTCATCCTCCGGGCAGCTGCCTCTGTCTCACTCACTGTGTCTGGGTTAGCAGCTGTCTGTACCTGAGAGCAGCATGAAAGCGAGGAGCGCTCATTCTGCCGCTGAATCTGGAGGCCAAAACATCCTCAGAACTACACTGCACACTGACTGACTAAAAACTGCTCAACTTGAAGAATCTCATTTGACTGAGGGGCCTCCGACTGATAGTTTCGAATCTTCAACTTTCAGGTGGCAGCCCTGTGTAAATCCAAGTCAAATCTAGGACCCCTTCCTAAAGCCATTGCTCCACAGCGCTACTAGTGGTCAAAAACTCTCATGGTACCTTCAAGTCATGTCTCCAAATCCATGTAATTTCCTTCTTATTCGGGCTGTACCGAATGTCATTTCTTGTATTGAGGTTTTCGAATGAAGCTTGGACCTTCTTCCATGATATTTTATGACATCATCAACCAAAAAGTAAAATAAAACAAATTCTCAATTTGAATAAAGTGATTCATCGGACTAAATTGCTTTTTACTTATTCATTAAATCAAATTTCTTTGATTAATTTAACTCATCTAAATTCAATAGGCTTAGAGCTGAAATTGATATTTTGTAATTTATGCTGTTAGACCCCGTTAATACCTTCCTTTGTGTTCAGCAAGTGGGAGAGCAAACAGCTTTTTGACCGCAGAGAAAATGTTGTTTTTGAAAAGCTAAACACCAACAATGTTTCTCTGAAGCAGAATGTTTTATTAGATAATAACATGCTGTCAATTTTCAAAATTATTACACCTTTCTTTTTTTGATAAATTTTGACTTTTGGACTGTACAACACTCTGGAGTTATTAGAAATGATTGGATCACATGAGCCAGAAACAATCCAGCACAGCCACCTTATACAACAAATAGTATAATGTTATAAAAATACCAGATATAAACAGAATGAAGACACATGGAAAAAAAGCTATGCAGCATTTAAATGTTGATGTAAAATCTGAATGTCAGCATTATTAATGAAGCCTCAGACTGCTAGGTACATGCATTGCTCACATTACACATCAGCTCATTGGGCTATGATGGAACTATTTTGCCAAATATTGTCTTTGCTGCCAAAAAAATGTGAGGCATGTTTTTGTCATAAAACAAACTCTATTGAACGAGCACAGTTGGTATTCAAAAGTGTCTTGAGAGCCTTTAATGTCGGAGCAGATAGACACGAGGGGTGTAAGGCACGCACATGTTTTTCTGTGGCTTTCCCTTCTGAGTTTTTGTCTCGCTGTCAAGAGGGGGTCAAAGGGCAAAGGTAGTCGAGGCCAGGCGTATTTTTGATGGGCCTCCTGTCAAAGCAAATGGACTATGATCTTGGCTTATTTAACTTTCCTGTCTTTAAAAAAATGTTTTTAACATGCTTGCCACCACATGCTCACTGACAGCACAGGAATCAAATATGATCCACCTCTGAGGCCTTTGCCTTCGGGAGGCACTGTGACATCGCAGTTATTTACTATCTGACCTCAGATTTCATTCAAATTCTTTATTTATTTTTGCTATTATTTGAGTTTTGAGTTCTCCTCTATTTGCCCGTCTGATCCTCTGATCCCATCCCTGCACGTCAGGTTCATATACAGCATTTGGTTTGCTACTAAATGATTAGAATTTTGTCACATCCTATTACATGCTGGCAGTTTCCCTTAATTTCCTGTTTTGAATAAAATTAAAGTGATAGCCCAATTTAAATGGGAGATCCTCTCAGTTGCTTTAAACAGTTACTTTAGCCTGGCCTGTGTTCCAGCGCGGACAGGATTTGTATTTTTTAAGGATATCCTGCTGGGCTGTGTTGTGCCAGACAAAATAAATCAGCCTCTGAGAAATAAATGAGTGTGCTGTAAGTGTTAGAAGTGATAGCTCATTAGCCCATAGCCCGTAAAGCTTTCAGAGTTGCCCTGTCTAACAATAGAGACTGCCAGTGACTGTGTTTGTATGTTTAAATGTGTTTATCTGTGAGTGTGTGTGTAGGGTGTTGCACTTTGAAATGAAGAAATATGAGTATTTCTTAATAGCCTACAGAGGGAGCGCCGAGTGGAATGCAGGTCTTTGGACACATACAGTATAAAACATGATCTCAGTGATATGTTATGCTCTTAAGTCTACTTAGTTAACACGATGTGGTTGAGTTAATAAGGACTGGAAAATAGAAAAGAGTGTTGAACTTCAGGTTAGCAGTCAGAGCTGCTTGTCAATGGGAAAGGCAGTCATAAAAAGGCTGAAACCGATCCAGAGTCAAAGGTGGGCCTGTGTGGTTGGAAAAAGAATAAGTCTTTTGGATGCCAGTTACTTCCCCCATATTTGAAAAATCTGCCTGGGGGCAGTGAGTGTGGATTGTTCGCTGTTTCCCACAGGCGGAGAATTTATTAAAGGTGGTTGACCCCGAAGAGGGGCGGGGGGTAGAGGGCGGAGAGTATCAAGAGTTGACTGCAAAACAGCACTGACTTCACAGACTCAGAAACTATTGCACATCAATGCAGCATTCTGACAGACGTTTCAATCAGTCTGCACTTTACAGGAATACTTCTAACACAAAATGATTTTTTGTATATCAGTTACTCACCATGTGTTAAGATGGATTTGTGTGTCAGCTCTATGAAGAGCCTACGCCGTAGACTACCCACGTAGCCTAGGCCTTTGTGAGCTTTTATACTTGTGCGTTGGTGTGTCTGTGTCACTCTGCAGTTACACCTCTAAAACATCAGTCGGTGGAAGGGTTTCTGTGAAGTCCTGTGAAGTTTAGTTGATTTAAAACACATATTGAACACACATTAAACATGGCTTAATAGAGAATTTCAAACACAAATAGGCTACACAAATCACCTTCATTTTAACTCGCAGGATTCACAGACAAACACTTTTTATCTGGACACATTTTCTCCACAAATACAACATGCTAACGTTATTAGCACAAGCCTATGGCATTTTACATTGTATAAATTAGCCTAGTGGCTAATGGACTTTTTCTCTACTCATATGAAGCCAGGGACAACAGCAACATTTAACAAAGATAACGTTACTTTCATCTCCATTACAACTCACAAGGTTCACTGACAAAACAACTGTCTTATACTAAACACGTTTTCCAAAGAAATACAACATGCTAACGTTATTAGCTCAAGCCTATGGCATTTTACATTGTATGAATTAGCCTAGTGGCGATCTTTTCCTCTCCTGATATAAAGCCAGGGACAACAGCAACATTTAACAAAGGTAACGTTACAACATTAGGGTCCATTACGACTCACAAGGTTCACTAACAAAACAACTGTCTTGTCCTAAACACGTTTTACAAACAAATACAACATGCTAACGTTAGTAGCTCAAGCCTATGGCATTTTACATTGTGTAAATTAGCCTAGTGACTAGCGGCGATTTCCTCTGCTCATATGAAGCCAGGATAAATCACACACAAGACTTTAAAATGCTATTTTGTGGAGGCTCTATTGTCTTCACAAAAGACTGGAAACTGGTGGACCAGCTAACTTGGTTCTGTCTAAAGATAAAATCCACCCACCAGCATCTCTAAATCTCACTAATTAGCACGTCATATCTTGTTTGAATAAACCTCAGGAAAAACAAAGTGTGAAAATTACAATTAGCGGCTTTATTGGATCTGTGTGCAAGAATATTTCTTAGCAGTTTAGTTAATTTTCTTGTTTTGCTGGTTGCTACATCACAGAGACAAATACAAGACTCCAAGAAGTGACTATGTCCAATCAAGTAATAGTCCTAAGTTAAGCTAATTGACTTGTTGGCTGTACAGCATCATACCTGACACACAAACATAAAGTGGTATTGATTTTCCTTTAAATGTTTTTTTTTTCCCACAAGTCAGCTGCTCTCATGTAGCAGAAACAGCCACATACACAAGTGTTTGCAATCAGCTTGACATGTTTTGTCTAATAGCAACAGCTTAGTCAGAATACCCAATAAACTTCAATCAGCATGTTAATTATAATGTTTTCTCTACAGAAAGCAGGCTTAGTTTCATAATAATGTTTTTTCTTTGAACTTTAAACAGTTACTTGAGTGAATAAAAAGTCAGAGAGGGCTGGCTCAGGTCACTGCCCTCTGACTTCATCCAGTGAATGTTAATCATGCAGCCATCTGGTGGCATTAGTAACCATTGACGTAGGAGGACAGTAGTTTCCTTTCTTAATGAGTTTACTCAGCCACCCTGGTGCCAGCGCTTTTCATAGAGCACGTGAGGCTCACCTGATGTGTGAGGATTCCCAATACTTGTCAACAAAACACAGCGGAGATCCTTTTACAGAGACCCATGCAGGAGCTCTTGTGTAACACATATATTGTAATGCAGTGATGCTCTGTGTGGCACTGTTTTCTACTGTCTGACAACAGCACCGGTAAAAGTTGTGCTTATTAGCTTTCATGAGGGAAAATGTGGGACCAGGGGGCTGAAACTATCAGAAATAAGTGAAGAATAGTTTCCTGGCCTTGATTATATTCAGTTTTTGACATTTATTTCGACAAAGAAGTTGCCTTGAAACACATTTCTATTGACTCCACTCTGTCAGGGTTGTAGTTCTTAGTAGCTGGAGGGTCAGACACATTCACACTCTCCACCTTGTAACCTTCGAATATATCTCATTCTTATATTTTACACTGAGCTGCTTCTCCGCAGCAACAAGGGGATTATATGCCTTGTTCAAGGGCGCTCAGTTTTGTGTACAAGCACAGGCTTTTACCTGCTTTCTGTACAGATAAATGCTGTACTGTTATACACAGTAGATGTATTTAATTGATTTTTTTGTATGCGTGATCGAGAGAGTAGGATGTCACGGGACAAGTTCAGTGCGATTGTGATTGACGTCATTGATGATGGTGAAGACAGGATTCTCTCAGGTCTCCGGGCACCGGTCACTGCTCATGGCGTCACCCTGGCACAGAGTCGAGAAGGTGGCCCTGGTCCAAGTCACACTCATATAGTGTCAGATAGGGGCAGCCATCAAGGATTAAGAGACCTGCAGTTTCTTTTGACTGAGAACCTTTTAAGATTTAAGACGGTCGGTGAAAATATACGTACATAGAGGTTAGGGTTAGACTTTCTGGTGGTACTATAGAATAGTAGAATAGTACCACCGTTACTAGGGGTATATGATGGTACTATAATGATACAATATCTGGGTTAGGGTTAGACTGGTGGCACTATAGAATAGTACCACCAGAAATTTTTCACAGGGGTGGCCAGTTGGAGCTACAGAAAGTTTTGGGGTGACACACCAAAACCAAAAGCCTTAACTGAATTTCAGGAAGTTGACTGTGTTGTTGAAGTATATAGGCTAGTTGAAAACTACCGGTATGTCAATATAGAGAGTTCAGGAATCGGCAAATTATAATGGGCAAATTATTTATATATCATTTATCGACGATGTTTATTAATCAGCCCGTGGCCTCCTGGCATTTTGCAAAAGTGGCCCTTGGGCAAATCAAGTTGAGTATCTCTCTGTTAGGTGAATCATTGTTCTTCAAGGAAGCTGGTTGTCCTTTTTATTGAAAAGACAAATTTACAGCTTTAATTGTAAGGTTTGATTGTAAGTAACAAAACATTTACAGGGAAAAAGCTTTCTAAAGTTTAGGGGAGACTCGTGGGTACCTATAGAACCCATTTTCAGTCAGATATCTATAGCTTAGAGTTCAAGGGACCCCTTTGCAAATGGCTGCGCCAGTTGTTCCCTCGCTAAAATTCAGCCTAAATTTGGAGCATTATTTAGCCCCCCTTCCAACAAGCTATGCCAATGTGGTTGGTACCAATGGATGCCTGAGTTTGTCTAGTTTCACAAGATGCCACTACCTTTGTGAGCAGGCCACAGCCTCTTAATATGGACCTCCAATTATTTTTGCCAGGGGGGCTATTGCCCTCCAGGTGGGTGCCACTGCTACCATGACGAAATATCTCCAAAACATGGATGTTTCTGATGCATTGCCATGAAATTTGGTAGAAACATTCATGTCCCCTTCAGGATGGGTCTAATAACTTTGATGATGACTGACAAACTAATGTGTTAATTGTCTGAATGCATTTGGTTTCAAATCAGAGATAGAGATGTGTACCAGTGCCATTGACTGACCCCTCTTATTTTAACAACTCTAAACACATTTGTTTCTAATTTCTTTTACTTACTTTTCTTTTACTTGATGTCACGCCTTCCCAGATAACCTAAGTTAGCCTCATCACAACCTAAGACCGGAGCCAAGAGTCTTTTTCAGCTGACGTCACAGATCCCTAATCTAATACAGCATGTAAAGAGAAAGTCTGCCTTATGGCCTAAGTGGCCCGAAGCCAATGGCGGCCAGCGTCACTTCACCTCAATGTTTACAGAGTCTCAATCTTAGGCAGGTGAGCGAAGGCATCCTTTCCTCTAGCAGAGTAAGGAGCATTTCTGGCCCCTGTGCCAAGAATGGACTGCTCTGACGCACTTGCTCCCTCTGTTACAATCTGAGGGAACCCCGGAGACCAGATCAATGCCACCTTAAGCTCCTCTAGGGATAATAGGCAGGCTGTGCAGCGGCTGGAGGGAGGCCTGAGGGGATGAGGTGAGGCAAAGAAAGGGAGATGAGAAGGAGTGGGGGGATAAGGGGGAAGGGGTGCAGACAGATAGACGGAGGGGGGCGAGGGAGAGCAGCGGGTTTTGGAGGTTGCCTGACAGAATGTGAAGCCTTTTGAGATTTACTGTCTGCATCTCTCAATCCTAGAATAAAACATTTGCCTATTTGGTTGTACTATTCTGTTCTACTTGCATTAATTCTGTTGTGCTCTTTCTGTCTTTGTATACATAATCCTTTACAAACTACTGTCGTTAACATTCAGGGCAAAGATAAATATAACAAGGCTCTAACATAAGGTTCCAACCCCACAAGGGTTCTACCTGAAGGGCTGAGGTTCTACCCAGAGCCATTTGAAGAAAGGGTTCTTCAAGTTTTTTTGTAGTAAGACTAAGAGTTTTATTAAGAACCTTTTTTATCCAAAGAACCTGTTTTGGAAGAAAGCGTTCTCCCAGGATTGGTAAAAAGCCCTCACCCTCAAATCTTCAAATGTGTACTCATGTTTCAAATGGTATTTTTAAATGTAGATGTATGTGGAGTCCCCTTAATCAGTTCATTCTACTTGTGTTCTGCTGTATTTGACATCTTTACCATTATTCCATGCCTTACAAAACTACATTGTCAACCAAGATTCATTTATTCTTGAGTACCCAGTACTTGGCATTTTGTATTTGGTTTTAATTTATAGACCTAGTAAATGGTAAATGGACTGCACCTGTATAGCTCCTTTCTAGTCATTTGACCATTGAAAGCGTTTTTTACACTACGAGTCACATTCACCCATTCACACACACATACACTGGTGGCCGAGGCTTCCATACATGGTGCCACCAGCTACTCAGTTTTTAAAAAAAACACAAATATGGAACAGCCATCAGGAGCAATTTGGGGTTCAGTATCTTGCTCAAGGATACTACGACATTCCGACTGGAGGAGCTGGGCATTGAACCGCTGATCTTCCAATTAGTGTATGACCTGGTCTACCTCTCAGGCACAACCAGATTTTGGTTCCCAACTCTTCTGCAACTTTGTAATAGTAAAGGCTGTAGTGGTTGTGATTTCACAAAATCTCCACCCCTTAGAAACACGATTGTGAGCCATGAATATTGTGGCTTGTGCTGGACCACGTCAGCCCTGGCCCTTTAGGAGCCTCATAAAGCCCAAGGCTGCTGGATGTGGTTCTCTTGGCCCCAGGCAACCTGTTAAACTAAAACCATGATTAGCAGGAGCAAGATCTGTGGGTAATGTTGTAAGTTTTTAGAGTCCCCCCTGGGTTGAGCTCTGATTCTCTACCAGAGCCTAATTGGGCTTGGCCCAACCTGCCACGTTTGGGTTGGGCCAGGCTCTAATCGCTCACTATTTCCTGAGCTTGAACGGGTCAGGTTCTTGCCAATTTATAGGTGGTTAACCGAGAGAGGGACGGAAAATAAGAGAAAGAGAGACAGGAGGGGGGCTGCAGGGCAACTTGGTTGGCAGTGTTTGCTTCTGACTCCCCAGCAATGGGAGAGATGTGTGCAACATGCAGCAAAGAGCGGTGATTATCATCTTGGCACTGCATAGCTGTGGACCGCCTTGCACACTAGATGGACCAAGAGGCGCAGCCCGCTTTGCTGAACCTGTCATGTATAAGATAACACATTGTTGAAATAAGAAAGAGTAGCCAGAGAAGTGTTACGATGAAACACGGCAGCCCACAGGTTTTTTTAATGTAGAAATTAAGGCTTTTAATGGAGTTTGGGCCCAAAACTGCTGCTGGGTTCAGGCTCAGGTCAGGCCTGGACAGAAACTGTACAGGTTCTCTTAAGGTCAGGCCTCATTTTTTGGGCCCAGTCAAAGCTCTAAGCTTGGATGTGTGCTAGATGAAACCCTTGGAATATAAATCCCAGGTGAGACCAGGAAACAAAAAGAGTTCTCTTATGAGGATAACCCAAGGAACCGTGTATGGTTCTAGTTAGCACCTTTATTTCTTACAGTGTTTTGATAAGTCGATATTTTTGACAACACTACTGTACACTGTCTGTCAGGATTCTGTCTTGTTTGATTTTAAACCTCTTATTAATTGATTATTAACAAACAATAAATGTATTTGCTTGTGTACTTTGCAATTTGCTTTAGATAAGAGATAGATGGCTAAAATATCACACGACTATAAATGTTATTGAATTATATGTTTGTGCTTTGTGGTCGTTCAGGTCAGTTCCAGTGTGGAAACAAACGTTGTGAGAACCAGGAAGGCCTAAAAAGCTGGGAGGTGAACTTTGCCTATGTGGAACACGGCGAGAAAAAAAATGCATTGGTCAAACTCAGTAAGCTAAAACACACATTATCTTTTCATTTTCTGCGGTCATTCTCTCTAAAGTGCGTGTGTGTTGCTGTGGCTGTGGCCTGGTGGAGGTTACAGTCTAAGACCCAGCTCATAATAATCCTCCTTCAGGTATCATACTGCAGAAAATCCTGTTAGTATAATTACTCTAATTGGAGGACCCACCAGTCATCGTGAACTCAGTCAAGCAGGAAATGACAAGCTCCTTTAACAAGCTTGTGCAACAGGTCACATCCAGACATTTTTCCTCCTCATCAAATAAAAATGTTTTCCAATTTGTAACAATTCCAAGTTCGATGTTTTGACAGTCGCAAATGTTGTGACAGTAATGAAACATGATCTGGTGAACTTAGTAAGGCACATTGGAGAAATGTAACAGATAGGGATCATGTTGCACTGAATTAATGAATAGGAGCTAATAAGTACATTTCTCAAAACCTCAGCACCTCGGCATTTAAATTCTAAAAAGTTTTATATCTTACTGTTTTGTTATAAACAGTGAAAAAGCATCTTTCTGACAGAGTAAAAGAGGAGTTCCACAGGGTTCTGTCCTTGGTCCTCTTCTCTTTAGTTTATATGTAAATAATTTACCAGAATTACCTCATGGACGAGGTGTCTAAATGTATGTGGACCATCTGGTACCATTTTCACACATAAGTTGCAAAAGAAAATTTGCTTTTCATTCAAGAGTCCTCCCTCGTCAAAAGTTAGTAAGTCATTTAAATAAAAATAAAGTCAGAAAGTTTGCAGTTGTAGCCCCCAAACTCTGGAGCGAGTTACCTCTACATGTTAGGCTGGCTCCTACACTTCCTGTTTTTCTTAAATTATTAAGAAATCTTAAAACACATTTTTATACTCTGGTTTTTAACCTACTATCAGCGTTGCTTTTCTGTATTATTGTCCTTTTGTCTCTTAAACTAGTCTTTGTGTTTCTACCAGTGTTCACTTTCTAGACGAAAACTATGACAAAATGTTTTCATCAATATTTTTTCCATGATGAAAACGAGAAAATTATGAGGTAAAAATAGATCTTGATAAAAAAAACTAAGGCGAAATATATGCTTCATTTTCTTGACGAGACGAGACGGAAATGTTATTGGTAGACCATCAGACTAGTTAGCAGCTAAATGGCAGCAGAGCAAGCAGCCACTGGCGACTGGACTGTCTCAGGAAGGTTTATGGCTTGATGCTGTTTGACAGGCAGGTAGGAGGCTCAGTTATGTGTAGCTGTGCTGTAAGTAAACAGTCTGAACTCTGCAGTTTTCTCTGAAGGAGATAAAAGATTATTTTTAATCACCAACTCTGTGAGACATGAGTTTAAACCTCCAGACTAACATGGATTAACTGGACTAGTATAAAGATAAAAAATGTATAGAAAACATAATGACTACAAGTAATGACTAAGATGTCATGAATTTATGTCGACTAAAACTAGACTAAAGCTATGAAGGATAAAAATGCCTATAATGTGACTAAAACTAATGAGCATTTTCGTCTCAAGACTAAGACTAAATCTAAAACAGCTGTCAACTGCGTTTTTTTTTTCTATAGGGAAAACCCCTGTTATTTTTCATGGTCCTCTTGTTTTCCTGTGCTGTTTTTATGATTTTTGCCATTTTTTTTTAAATGTCTTTAAATGTGCTTAATAAATAAATTTGGTAAGATCATACGGAATTCATCTGTATTATATGCAACCCTACAATAGAGGAAGAATAAGAAGTGCAACAATTGATTTCACAGCACCTTTATAATTGCTGTAATGATAATGATAATAATGGCATTAAAATGCTTAAAACTTTAATGCAGCCATTATCATATTTGAGTTAGTAATGATGATGCCATGTTGTGTTTTCTTTAGGACTATGCCCTGAATGCTCTTTCAAGCTCAATTACCACCATAAGTAAGTACTTCTCACCTCCGAGACATTTCTACATTAATAAGGTCCTTTTGTTCGTGACGACAAGCGATTTTTAAGATCGTGGAGATGGTGCACTGGTCTGCTAGAAGTAGGGCAGGTCACCACGGACAGTCAGCACACATTATTCTGTAGTCTGCAGGGGTTTAGGATTCAAACTACGATTAATGTCTGCTGTCTGACCTTCTCACCAGTCAGAGTGTCCCGATCATTTATCACATATTTTATTTTAAGTGAAATCTCAACACAACCGAATGTGAAAATGTAGTTCGGGGTTCTTATAGACGGAAGGATGACTTTAACCCCTAGAAAGTCTGGTGTTAGATATGTGGTGCCAATGCTTTCACAGCTGCTTAGGATTTTAAAAGTCCCTTTGAGCGTTCCGGCAGACTCAGTAACAAAATGTATAGAAAGCCTATGTCAAGTTTAAAGCTCCAGCCAAGAGTCGTTCATACGCCAATGTGCCTTCAGTCCTGAAGGATTTTAACTCACCTCCCAAATAGTGCCGTAATAGGCTGCTTTATATTGTGAACGGAGTTTGTCCAAAGTGTGATTCTGTTTGTAGGAGGAAGGAGGTGAAAGCAAAGACTAAAAGGGTACTGGAGGAGAACCAGGAGCCATCACTGAAGAAGAAGAAGAAGAGGAAGAGGTCTTCACACTCGAAGAAGAAGCACAAACACAAACACAGGAAGCACAGAGGTAAGACTCCCGTCCTCTTCTTGCCAAATAACCTGCCTGGTTAAACACAGCAGTGATCTCTTGTTATGTTTATAATTTTTCTTTTGTGTTTGACTTTTTTTTTTAACAACTCCTTTATCTTATTTTGTAACCCTCTTTGTTTCTCTACAGATCGCTCCGCCTCTTCCAGCAGCTCAGAGTCGTCGCAGAACTCGGACAAAGGTAGCCTTCATAACTCCCTCACACACACACACACACACACATGCAAGAACCTCCCCCGCTTTTAAAAAACACACACATTGGATAGTTGATCTACTCCCCCAGGCGTCTGAGCGGGGACACTCCTCCACTCAAAACTGGAGTGAAAACACCCCGACAACCCCTTCTGGAAACACATCCATCAGCCCTGTAGTTGATAGTAAGAGACAGACAGCAGGTCTGCTTTCTCTCAGCTGTCTCTCTCTTCATTCCTATGCACTTTTGCTTTGCTTCTTTCCTTGTCATTTTGCCCTTCACTCTGAGCAGCGTGGAATGAAGTATGTCTTTGCCCCCGTGTCCCTGTTGTGTTTATTCCAGGTTCTGGATGGATGGACAGGTGGGCGGGTGGTGGTGGCGGTGTACACAAACACAAACTTTGTCAAGGGTTATGTCACTGAGTTCAGCATACGTTTGAGTCTATGCACAAACACCCTCTTTCGTTCTTTCTTTCTGTCAGTTGTTGAAGGCTGAACCTGATTAAATTTAGGAATCCCTAGAACATTGTGTAATTTGTGAGCTATGTGTTCAGGGAGGATGCAGGACTTCAGGGTTATGGAAGCATTTTGTCTTCTGGAAAATGAGGGGAAATTTATATTAGGGCCACATCTAGGGGGGCTGACAAAGCAAACCTATCATTTTTGTTTCACAAAGTGCGATCTGGTTTTTAATCTACAACTCCCAGTTTTCACATTTGTTTACAAGGGTAAGGGTAAGAAATACGATTTATTCATTTTTAACAGGGGAGAGACTTCCGTCCACTCCCGTGAAATTACTTCTCTCTGACTTATTTGTTCAACTGTTGTCTCTCATCTCGTCTCTCCCCTGAGTGTGTGTGTATCTCACTCAGACTCCAGGCATGATGCTTATCAGAATGCACTGATTTGATTGGCTGAGAGGCATCACAACACATGCAACTGGTCTGTAAAGCCTGATTTCCACCAAGCAGCTCAGCTCAGTTCACTTTGTAACAAATGGTTATTTTTGCATTTCAATTGTCAAAAGTTGTGCATGGTACCGATAGAACTGTTTCCACCGGGCCGACTGCCGGCGACTTTTAAGGTGGAACGTTAACTTGTAATGTTACTCAATGCATGAGTTGACGATGTGAATCCATCAGCACACCTTAAATTTCGAGGTGACAACTTTGACCAGTACTTTAGTTTTTATATGACGTACACTTTTAGTAATGAGTGGATCATAAGCGTTTATGTGCTTTCATTTCGACAGGGTTATTTGAACTACAAATATCCCAATCGCCACTCGGAGAAGAAAAAAAAGCATCGTGGAGCGTTGTTCCTGTGGGCTTGCTAAACCAGTGCCGTATAGGCTACAAATGCTGCAGCAGTTAAAATAGAAATGCTCCATCAAAACTTGATCATTCTCAATGATTTATCAGTTCTAGGTTTGTTTCCAGACCCAGTCCACGTAGAAGTGACCTTAATGGGATCAAGAGAGACGTCAGGTTAACAAGGAGGATGTATTTTGGTCATTCTGCTAACAAGGGGAATGGCGTCCCCCATCATCCACTCTCAAATTGCCTACTGGGGCTTGGGCTACCTTTACCTTGTCTTTGCCCCCGTGCTGATTGGTTAAAATCATACCTGATGAAGGTGATTCAAATCGCAACTGGTTGTTCCCAACTAAAATCTCTAAGCATGAAGCTGAGCCAGTCAGACGAGGCTTACAGTGAAGACCCTTACATAGACACTAATGAACCATCGTTACTGGCCGACCTAGTTATTCCTTCCTGGAAGTGACTAACAGCTCTCCGTCAAACTCCCCTTCTAGGCTCTGAAGCTGGTGATGAGCCAGAGGGCCAATCAGAAGCCGACCACTGGCGAGGACCCGCTCCTGCTGTGGAGGAAAAGTCAAGGTGAGGTTAACAGCGAATGTCCATATTAAATCTCCCCCAGTAAGCTGCTGTACAACCATCACAGACAGTCTTTACCACTTAGCCTACATAGGTTACTGATCTCTATATAGCACAGTATGCGGACCACTTAGATACCCCGCACAAAGCTGCTCTCAACTGTCAGGAAAGCGCTAAATCTTTAACCTGCTCGTCACGCTTCTCCTGACATTTGAGTTGCCCTCAGAAAGACACTATTGAAGGTGTATTCAAGCACATATGAGCAAAACTCACAGAAACCAAACGTGTAACATGCATTTGTTACACCCGGTTAAACCAACAATAGTTTTTTTCTTAGGCCTGTTTAAATTTCTTTTTTCGCTGCCCCTATTTATGTTTGTATTCTGTCCCAATGTTGATGCTTCACATTATTTCATATCTCAGATCTTGAATAAAATGTAAATGAAATAAAAAAGCACAGTGCTAACTTCCAGTTAGTCAGAGGCCACCCATACAAAGCATTTAACATTGCGTGTCAACACCGTGCATGAAAGGAACTAACATTTCTCTGATTTTGTTTGTTGTATCTGTCTAGGGAGGAGGAGTTTGATGAGTACTTTGAAGACATGTTCCTTTGACTCTGCTGCTATCAGCGGGAACCCTGCTGTGACTACACTTCCTCCAGCATGCCACTGACATTAAACATCTTCTGTTTTCCAGTCTTGTGTGCATGTAGGTTTTATTTGATTATATGTTTTGACACCGCTGCAGAAGTAAACATGAGGTTTACCCGGTGTGTGTGTGTAAAGAGTCTTTGATTTACATGTCTGTCAACATTTCGCTTTCAATCCCACCGCTGTCGAGGAGGAAAGGATTTGAAAATGGTTTTAGTCATGGTAGCAGCGTGGCTGTCAGTCAGTCCACAACTTAAGTCCAGACTGATGTGTCTCCACCATGTTTGGCTGGATTGCAATAAAATCTGGTGCAGATTTTTATGTTCCTTTGGGATGAATTGTAATTACTTCAGTGACTCTTAACATTTCATCTGGCACCAACACCAGATTTTCAATTTGCCTTGTACTGTGGTTAAATGATTTATATGTACACAACCAAGAGGCCCTTTTCACAGCAGACTGTTTGACTCATACTCAGAAAAGCACAGGTGTTACTGATAACATTAACGATGGCTTTGTTCTAAGTGCCCTAGCATGCCCAGTACCTGACACAATGTTCCCACGGATCCTTAACAAGTGTTAAAAGACATTGAATTCATTCATCTAAAAAATAAGACCTTAATTGGAACTGAAATGTTTTATAGCAATCTTTCAAAAGTCTTATTTTGGTTGTATGATTATTAGGTTATTTTTGAGTCCTGACTTCAAAAGCTCATAACAACAAACACACAAAAAAACCCATTAACCTCCTGAGACCTGAACTGTTGTTTGGTATCCCTCTTTAATTTCTCTGAGCTATTTGAGATCAGTAGGACCTGATAAGTATAAAAAACTAAACATTGTCAATGATAATAAAGTCCTAATGTCCTCAAACAAGACGATAATAAAGTTCCAATGCCCTTAAACGAGATGATAATAAATTCCCAGTGTCTTCAAACTAGTACTTTCTAATAAACGGCGCCTTAGCTTGTTACCTTTGCTAAAATTGGTAAAGTTTGTTGCCATATCAAACTACAAATGTTTTCATCATAAACAAACAAGTTTCAACCAAAGCATGTGATCAGGTTTTGTACCTTGTCCACTTTTGTGTCGGGATTGGCTGCAGACTGACTTGGCAGAGATGGCTGCCATCTTGTTTTTACATGGATTAGTGTATTGTGCTCTTACTACCACTAGATGGCACAAAAAAAGTGTCCACGAACAAGGACAACAGGTCTAAGTTAGAAGGAAGTATAAGGTCCAGTAAACCCAAAATTTGATGTCCTCACATGAGGACACAGGGTCTCAGGACGATATAGCAGCTTCAAACAGGACCAGAGTGTGATTCATGTAGCAAATTTCAGTAAAATAACGTAAGAGAAATAAAAAGCAGCTTGTGAAGTCTTGAAATTTGCTAAGACATGGAATGTATAATTTTGTCTATTTCAAAATAATTGGTAATTTATTTTAAAAACAAATACAAAAAGACGCTCAGAGCAGAGGTTCAACTGTCTGCTAGCTAGCTGTCACTGGACCCTGGATGATTTGGGGAAGTGCAAATTTAACAGTAATTTGCTGTTTAATCAAGATTTTGGGGCACGGCTGAAACCAGCACAAGGCAACAAGCTTGTTCAAGATGAGCCAGGCCTGCGCAGATTCGATCACCAGCGATCACCACACAGTGCATGCCAGTTAGGTTTGTGTGCGACTTCATCCCAACTTGCTCTGACGTCTTACAAAAGTGGACAGCGATAATCTTGCGAGAGCAAGGCGGCTGCAGTTTTTAGAGACAGGCGCTGCAGTTGCTCTCCATCGACTGCAAGACCCAGGGCATGATTGGAACCACCTGGCTCTCGCCCTATCCAACACCTGATTGGTTTAAATGTCGACTCAACAAGATGACATTTTAGATACAGTTTTAATTTTTGTTGAATTTCAGAGATTTAGATTTGATTTGATTTGAAGTTTTATTCTCTGAACAGAAAACGTGTGACTGATGGTGAAGTTTAGTTGTCAGAGACTAAATACATTTATCATAAAATATACATAGTCGTCTGCATATTTTTTTCCCCTCTGAAAACATTAACCTTAGTGTCAGACACAATTACTCAGAAATAATTAGCCCATATGCAGAGTGTCATCGCCACTATGAGACACCAAAAGTCATGTTTAGTGTCACTATAAACATCTGGGCAAAACTGTCCCTAAGCCTCAGTGATTTATGTAGATTCATGTGTTCTTATCTTTCTTTTTTTGTAATTGTAAAATTGATCTTAAATTTCATTCCAAGTGGTGTTAGTAGTCTTAAATCCAGCCTGCTTTAAACTGGAGCAACCCAGTGAAACCACAGCAGCTCGATGGCACTCAGCTGTCATTAGCTTCATTATTTCTACTTGTGCTTTTCCTGCTGTGAATGTCAAAATGGCCTCAATGAAAATGGCTATTGACACTACCATCAGCCTCAGCTATACTTAGTGTTTCCTGCACAGTTGGCAACTGCTAGTGCCAACATGCTGATGGGAACATGGTCTCAACATTATATCTGATGACCATGTAACATGCTGGCGTTAGCATTTAGCAGCTTCACAGAGCTGTGTGTCACAACCTGGCTCAGGAAGTGTGAGGTTATTCTTAAAACAAAATGTCTTATGAAAACCAAGGTGAATAGAAATGAACAGCAAAAAAAAAAAAAAAAAAAAAAAAAGATGGCAGCTGGATGTGAGCTGTAGGAAGACAGAAACAGAGTGAACACACTGGTCAGCTTTTAAAGCCTCAGGGCCCAGGTGAACTCAATCAGCTGTCAATCAGCTGACGACCCTCCCGTGTCAGCCGTGTGCTGCTGAGGTCAATCAGGACAGCACCTGAGACAGCTGGAGGGGGTGTCTTTACACGGCTGTAGACCAGGGATACTCCACTTGCATTGACCGGCGGCCACTTACACAAAATGGCGGGTGGCCAGATGAATAATATTCATCAGTACATATAATATATTAGGCAGCATGGTGGTGCAGTGGTTAGAATTGTGTGGGTTTTCTCTGGGTACTCCGGCTTCCTCCCACAGTCCAAAGACATGCAGGTTAATTGGTGACTCTAAATTGTCCGTAGGTGTGAATGTGAGTGTGAATGGTTGTCTGTCTCTATGTGTCAGCCCTGTGATAGTCTGCTGACCTCCAGGGTGTACATTCTGGCACCCTAAAAATCCCACTGTGAATCAATATAGCCTAGTTGTGAATTAGATAATTGTCACCTGGCACCCTATCCCAAGGGTATCACTGCTGTGGACTCTTATTCTTGTTTAAATATCTCTAATTAATTGAAACTGCACTATAAAGTTGGTACAATTTCCAGAGTATAATTCAGCATAATAGTAGCAATACAAAAGAGCCAGGCACTCTGCTGCTACAAGGATTAGCTGGAGATGTCCCTCCGGCCAAGGGCAAGATTGAAGCGGTGCCTCGCCTTCAACTCGCAGAGAAGGAAACTGCGTGAGGTTGCTGGGAGATTATAGACCTTGGCTTGAATAAAGACAATTACTTTACCTCTTACCGCTCTGTCTGCCTCGTTTTAACTTCACTGCTTTCTCAGGAGAAGTCATTTACTGTGTGATTCATGGCAGCGTTTAGCTAACAGATGGTTAAGTGTAGTAAATGATACAGCCTGTTGTTTTGGGTGGCGGTGGGATGTAATTTGGCCCCCGGCTATACTCGTACACCTGGATGCATTTACAGTTAATCCGTTGTGTTGTCAGCATCTGTTTTCTTGGTTAAAGATTCTCGCCCTCACATGAGCGCACATTTAGGGCCTTTAAGAATGCCCTGGGAGGAATGCAGAGATCCCAAATAACAACTTTTCAGCCATGTTTTAAGGCATGAAAACACTCCTTGAAATAGTTTCTCAATTCTAATTAGCTAGATAACAATTCTTAAAATTACACCGACTCTTTCTCCCTCATTAAAAGGTGCTTTAAATCTACAACTCAAATTTTGTGGTGAGGCATGCAAAGGGAGGTGATGGGGGTGCAGCCAGTTCTGCACCCATCGATCCCTCGTCAGCGGAATGAAAGGTCATGTTGTTGCAGGGGGTTGAGGCGCTGAAGTGTCCTGCAAAATGACAGATTTAAGGGCTTAGTCTGTTTTCCAGCAGAGGCCTCAGCAGCATCCTGCACTCAAACTGCACACCTTCGAAGTTTATCATCCTCTAAACTACCGTCTACGACATTAACACCATGCAATGTCCACTTTTCTGCATGCAGAATCCGCAGACCGCAGAACACAGGACGCTGAAGAACACAGCCAGACAACACTGTATCGAGCAGGGGGGATCAGAACCAATCCACTGATCCTCTTTCCCTGGAGGCTCATCCAGCTTTGGAGCTCTCTAAGATCCCTGCACGATATATGACTAAGAACGAGCGCTGTGGCAGCTAAGCTCCAGGTTTCTTAAGTTCACTCTCTGTCTCCGTCTAACCTTCGTGTGCACGAGTCAAGTGTGAATAAGAGACGAAGCACCACCTATTTATAATGCTGAGAAAAAGCGATTATCAGTATTCTTACACTTCCGTAAATTCCTTTATTTGCTTACACATATTACATCTCATGACACATACATACAGTAGAGGTCATCTCATACGTCAAATGATAGATTTCTAATGTCTGGAAGACAGTTGATGGGATAAGTAGAAAGTATACAGTGCATTATTTGGTATCTCACGAAGGATCCTTGAAAGAAAAGCAAGGAGCCTTTTTTTTTAATCACTGGAGACAGAACTGGTGGTGTAACCATCTATATAAAACATGTGCAGCAGGAACAATGAGGTAAATTCATGGGTAAATATTTAAAACATCACTTTCAGTAAATGTTGTGTTGCACAGTTCTGGCTCCAGTGACCACAATAGCTCCTCGCTTCACCTCAAGCAGCAGAAAAGGAGTTTCCAGGTAGTCCCAAAGCCATTCTGATAGGATTAAGTGCCTTTGATTGATGCCCCGTTGATTAGAGGAGATGACATTGTGTAACAGGAAGTAGAGAGCCACAGCTTGCCTTTGCCCCCAGGAGGGACGTTGCTAAAAGTGTTTCAGAAGGTGCACCGCAGGGGGGGGGGGGACTGTCAACTCAGATGCCTGATCAGATCAAGCTGAACTCAGGTTTACACGGAGATTCACACTGACACGACATCAAACCGCAGCTGCTGCGTGATTCATCACGCTGTTGCATCACTTTGGACTTTGGCCCGAACCGGTGCACAATCGATGATGCTATATAGCTGCATCTGCCACATTTTAAACACAAGTCCTCTGCACATACATACAAGGCTTTGGTAGCCTGCTTTGCCTCCTCTGTAAGAAGGGTATTTAAAGTCTAAAGCTGTGTGGATCTCAAATGCTGGCTGGCAATCAAATCAAATCCCATCCAATCTTCTTACAGGAGAGGTAGATCTTCTGTACCCACTTTGACTGACTGTGACTCTTAAGGTTGCCTTTCCTGAACATCCTTCAAATCAGTTTTACGCTTCAGTTAAGTTTACACAATTTACATTTTCTATATAATAAACTATGTACAAGTGAAATCATGCAGGTTTTAGCTTTTTTTTTTTTTTTTTTTGAGTTGTTGGAATTGCAATTTGCTCTAAACACTGGTGTAAATATGCCTGTTTCAATCCAGGTCGTTGGGCATAAAGATAACAGCTTACAGGTGTTTGTTTCCAAAGCTGACAATAAAGTTACACACATACATGTTCTAGATGCCTGAATGTGACTTGTAGCCTGCATTTGCTCACAACGCCCTCTCTCAAAGCTCGCCGCAACCTCACCGTCCGTGACGACAGTTCAAGTACAAAATTGTCAGACAGAAAAATATACGTATATAGATAGATTGCATATTAAAATAAATACACCCTTACACAACTCATCAGCGCCTTTTTGAGGTAAGAGAACATCAGCCCTTGTTTGATTGTCGCTTGCTGTATTTAAGCGTCGAGGTTTGTCATACAGCGTTAACACATCATTCATGTGCAGATTCCTGCTCTTGTGTTGAATTGATGCCACAACTCATGCTACTTCAACCAAAAGCAGTTAAAGTGGAATAAAGTTACGTGGTTATCGACTCTGTCTAAGTGCACTGTGCAACCTACAGTACTGCTATGCAGTGTGGTAACTGACTGCCAATGGGAACAACACAGTGAGAACTCTTGCTTTGGCATGTATACACCCCACATGCAGCACATGTTGTCCCCTAGCTAAGCATTTTATACTAAAGAGTGTGACTTGGAGTGTTTGCTTACAGCTTATCCAACCATGGTTTTAAACCACGCATACCAGGAATGTGTCGATTATTGCTATGATAAAGGGAAACATATGTTGTCCATGTATATATTTTTCAAAAGTTCATTGCTGTGTATCGTCGAAGCAGAGGAAGGAAGACGTTTCAGATGCATCACATCTTCCGAGTCAAACAGGCTTCTCTTGCAGTCAGAGTCCCAACATTGCTTCCTGGTGATGTTCCTGACTCTTCCCTCCACGGAGGATAGTTCGGCAGACTGGACCACAGACCAGACCTGACTACACTAGACTAAAGTAGGCTAGACTGGACCGGACCAGACCAAATGGGGCTCGGCTGGACTGCACCAGAGCGGACTGCAACCTAACCAGAGAGAACTACACTGGTGTAGATCAGACCAGACCAAGCTGGCCTAGTCAAGCCCCAGTTAGACTAGCTGTCAGACCAGAATAGGCTGGCATAGCCTAGATTAGTCCTAACCAGACTGCATCAGTCCAGATCCAAGCACCGGAGGAACTTAGCAGATGGTGCAGGTCTTTGACTTCCCTTCGCCTCCACCAGCTACATGAACACACAGAGATAGTAAAAGATACATTAATACAGGATAACTGACCACTTCACATCTATCAGGTGATCAATATACACCGATTCATTTTTTAAATACCTTTCTTGGCTTCCTCTTCTTCCAGTTTCTTCTTCTGATCCTCAATAGCCTTCATCTTTGCGTTGTATACCTCAGCCAGCTCATTCCAGTGTGCCCTGTTGTTGTTCAGACCGTCAAACATGGGCTGGATCTCTTTGTGGAACCTGGAGAACTCCTGATAAATGAAAGAAAATACACTGGATGAAAGTATATTAATTCACACTATGGGCTGCACAAAGGGAGAAGACCTTACAGGAGGGAAACAGTTAAGTGCTGCAAATACATGTGCCTCTTAGACCAGATGTCCACAGGGCGGGCCGACACATATTCATTTATTTATATGGATGTGTGTGTTCCTGTCCAAATACCACAGTGACAGACAGCTAGTTGACATTCCTGTCGGGGCCAGCTGGGTTGAACAGGTTCATCTCTTTCCATCCTGGGATCTAACCTAAAGTGGCTGAAGCTACAACAAAACCTCTGTAAAGCTAATAACAACTCTGTGTGAGAAATGACTTCACTCAATGGTTGTTTTGTACTCTGTAGGATGCTCCTTTACTACAGAGTTGGATTTACACCTTTCTGATAGAGTCTTATCAAAAATTTATGGAAGCCCATTTTCGCCAGTGTGATGTGAAAACAAAGATCCTGCAAGTCAGTCTAATGAGAAACTTTCTAGATACAATAACTTTGTATCACAAAATGACTTGGTATCTCAAAGTAATGACTAAGTATCTTGAAGTAATGAATAAATACCTCAAAATACTGACATCGTATCTTGAAATAATGACTTAGTATCTTAAAATGATGACTTAGTATCATGAAATAATGACCCAGTACCTCAAAACAATGACTTAGTATTTCGACATGACTTAGTATCTCTAAATAATGACTTAGTATCACAAGATAATGACTTAGTACCTAGAAATGATGGCTTAGTATCACAGAATGACACCTCAATAATGATACCTCAAAATAATGAATAAATGCCTCAAAATAATGACTTAGTTTCTTGAAATAATGACTAAGTACCTCAAAATGATGACTAAGTATCTCGAAATAATGACTAAACACCTCAAAATGATGACTTAGTATCTCGAAATAATGACTAAGCACCTAAAAATGATGACTAAGTATCTCGAAATAATGACTAAGTATCTCGAAATAATGACCAAGCACCTCAAAATGATGACTTAGTATCTTGAAATAATGATTAAATACCTCAAAATGATGACTAGGTATCTCGAAATAATGACTAAGCACCTCAAAATGATGACTTAGTACCTCAAAATAATGACTTAGTATCTCGAAATAATGATTAAATACCTCAAAATGATGACTAGGTATCTCGAAATGATGACTAAGCACCTCAAAATGATGACTTAGTACCTCAAAATAATGACTTAGTATCTCGAAATAATGACTTAGTATTTCAAAATAATAATGACTTAGTATCTCGAAATAATGACAAAGTACCTCAAAAATAATGACTTAGTATCTCGAAATAATAACTAAGTACCTCAAAAATAATGACTTAGTATCTCGAAATATTGACTAAGTACCTCAAAATAATGACTTAGTATCTCGAAATAATGACTAAGTATCACAGAATGACACCTCAATAATGATACCTCAAAATAATGAATAAATGCCTCAAAATAATGACTTTGTATCTCGAAATAAAGACTTAATATCTCAAAATGATGACTTAATATCTCTGCCTTGAGATCTATCTTGAAACTATCACCTCCCCTTCATTGTGTATAATAATTATACTCCTCTGCTGTGCAGTATGAAGGCTTTGAATTACCTTGTACACAAATGCGCACACAAAGTCGATAAAACCACACTGCATCTTGGGTAGCTGTTCGGCACAGTTTCTGTCCATCATGGGCTGAGGGAGACAGAGGGGAGAGTTTCAGATGAAAAAACAATTCCTGAGAAACCTTAAAAAAAAAAACATGAAAGGAAGAGGAGACCACAAGAGAAGGCACAAGAGGGGTATGACCCTTACAATTGGTTGTTGGTCCAAAACAGTCCTCTCCAAATCTCCCTGCTCCCAGAATTCAGCAGCGACCATCAGAGCCACCTGGAGAGAAACAGACAACACGAACAGAGAATGATACGGGGGAATAAAAGACAAACAGAGGGAGGACAGGATTGCAAATGAGTAGCAGAAAAAAACGTCATATTCTTTTATCTTGTGCGGGTTATTTTCAATCCTTTCCATGGGCGAAAGCTTTTAGCATTTGATCTCAAAGGAACAACAGACACTGTAATACAAGTGGCCTTTTGAACCCAGTTTGTTTTTGTTGTTATGACTTATCATATTCTTTTAAAAAAGCAAAGTAAGTGCAACTCTATTCATTTTTTGGTTGCAATAAATATTACATTGTTGAGCTGGAACCAAACATATTTCAAGCTGAATAATCTGATCGAAAACTGAGAGCAGGGAGGATCAAACAGCGATGTGTAGAACTCAATCAGTCGGCCTTAGTAGAACAAACTACATGAAAAACCTTCACTGTACATTTTCTTAATCGGCCCATGTGAAGGCTGTGAAGGCCACCCACCTTGCTCTGTACCTCCCAGGGTTTGGTGATAGCTGACAAGTCACAACCTGTCATCATCATGGCCCTGCAGGTGAGAGACAGACAGACAGTCAGGAAGGACAAGATGACACCCTGCTACTGATGGGTCTGCTGTTTGAGAAATCTTCTCAGAAGGAAACAGATTTTTCTTTTGTATGATCTTGAGCTTTAGTTACATACATGATGACTTCCTTCCTGGTGGGGTTGTTAGAAACAAAGTCAATGGCCTCCTTTTCCACTGTCATCGGCTCTGTGGCATTCACAATGTTTTGGAACAGGGTTCTCTTTCTGCGTGATGAGATAGCAGACAGTCAGTCAGACCAACTGAGCTAAACAAATACAACAGTAGACAGACAAACATTGATCAGCTGCGGCTAAACCTCTGAGCAACATCGGCCAGTCTGTGGCTGTAGAATTGGGAGCAGTTAGAGTATTTCTGAGAACCTACTTGAAGTAAAGGGCCAGATCGGTGGCGATGATGCAGACATCAAACAAGTGCTGCACATGCTCAAACTGACGCTTCTGGAGGTTGCAGAAGATGTTCAGGCTCTGCAAGAGACAATGAGTGGTCAAAATGTGTGTGCCACTTCTTCCATTTAAAGGTTCAAAATAATGAGTTAGTCTTGCAAAATAATGAATACCTCAAAATAATGACTTAGTATCTCAAAATAATGACACAATATCATAAAACAATGACTTGGTATCTCAAAATATGACTTAGTACATCAAAATAATGACTTAGCATCTCAAAGTAATGACTCAGTACCTCAAAAATAATGACTCAATATCATAAAATAATGACTTAGTATCTCAAAAATAATGACTTAGTACCTCAAAATAATGACTCAGTATCATAAAATAATGACTTAGTATCTCAAAAATAATGACTCAATAACATAAAATAATGACTCAATAACATAAAATAATGACTTAGTATCTCAAAAATAATGACACAATATCATAAAATAATGACTTGGTATCTCAAAATATGACTTAGTACCTCAAAATATTGACTCAATATCATAAAATAATGACTTAGTATTGCAAAATAATGATTCAATATCATAAAATAATGACTTAGTATCTCAAAAACAATGAGACAATATCATAAAACAATGACTTGGTATCTCAAAATATGACTTAGTACATCAAAATAATGACTTAGTACCTCAAAATAATGACTCAATATCATAAAATAATGACTTCGTATCTCAAAAATAATGACTTAGTACCTCAAAATAATGACTCAATATCATAAAATAATGACTTGGTATCTCAAAATATGACTTAGTACATCAAAAATAATGACTTAGTACCTCAAAATAATGACTCAATATCATAAAAAATTGACTTAGCATCTCAAAGTACTGACTTAGTACCTCAAAATAATGACTCAATATCATACAATAATGACTTAGTATCGCAAAAATAATAACATGGCATCACAACAAATGACTTAATAATGACTTAGAATCTCAAAACAATGACTTGACATCTCAAAGTAATGACTTAGTGCCTCAAAATAATGACTCAATATCATAAAATAATGACTTAGAATCTCAAAATAATAACATGGCATCACAACAAATGACTTATTACCTCAAAAAAAACCAAGACTTAGTATCACAAAATCATGACTTAGTATCGCAAAATAATAACTTAGCATCTCTAAGTAATGACTTAGTGCCTCAAAATAATGACTCAATATCATAAAATAATGACTTAGAATCTCAAAATAATAACATGGCATCACAACAAATGACTTACTACCTCAAAAAAAAAAAAAGACTTATTACCTAAAAAAATATGACTTATTACCTCAAAATAATGACTTAGCATCTCTAATGTCTCAAAATAATGACTTAGTGGTTAGGGTTAGGGTCAGCCGAGCCCCAGGATTCACAGCAGACTCGTAGCTAACAGCAACACGGGGTATTATCCGTGTAATGGCAGCAACAGAAAGGTATGCTGATCAAGCAGGGGGGGTCGAGAGGGTGGTTCGGTGGCCAGACCCCCTACGCTTGGTCTTGCTATGGCTGAATATGAGCTGCTACTGGGTGCTAAATGAAGGTTCATTACTGATGGGCTGCCACTGAAAAATGTATATAAGGAAAGCACAGCATGTGTGAGTGCCAGTCGTTTGTTGACATTAGCAGACTCCATTTCTTAGCTAACGTTAGCTACTGTTGCCTCACTGAAGAGAGGTAAGACACTCGCACATAATGTTGCATCCTTTGGACGTTCCCTGAAAATACGGTCCGAATCCTTTACATAGAAGTTACCCCACAGGTTGCTAGAGGCAGCTGGCGGAAAGTCTCACACCATGTTGATACAGAACCTTTAAGTCCGCTATTTTTTAAATTTATTGTCCAGTAATGTGTCGTACCTCTTCGCCCATCAGCGTCTTGCTGTACTCCAAATGGTGCCTCTCCATGATGGAGGAGCCATGAAGTTTAGCCAGAGGGGATGCACTCCTGCAGAAAAAAAAGAAAAGGATGGGTGGGGGGGGAATACCTTTACACATAGGTTACACACACACATGCACGCACTTTTCTTTCACACACATAATGTTTTGACCTACTTTGTCTGGTAGAGGTTGTTGGTTCCTCTGTGGTCGATATCGTGGCAGAAAGCAGCAGCCACCATGGCAAAGGCATCTAGATCAGAGTAGTACTTCCTCAGCTTCCCTGTCTGTGAGGCGGAAGGCACAAATCATGAATTATTACACGCAGGTGTTGGGGTGAGTGGTATAGATTGTGATCACCTATACAAAAGCATGACCTGTTCAGAACGTAATAAAATTTCTGGAGCATTTAAATCCAGAAACTGCAGAATATTGGGCACCGTCAATACTAATGCTCTCACGGCATTATAAACACTTAATGTACCTGTGCTGCAGCAATTCCCATCTAGATTTATGATGAAATAAAACATGTTGTGAGCTGATATAGGTGGTTCACACATTCTTCTAAAACATAGCGGCCTGTTAAACTTTCACCACCTGTATTGTGTTAAATATTGTGCAGTGAGCTGCAGCGTAAAAGTTATTAGCATCGCCTGCTGTCTACAAGAACGCTTATGATGTTGTAGAAAAGAAGAGATTGAACTGCAACAGCTTAGAGGATATTCCTGTTATTAAGCTTTGGGTTTAGGGCGATGATACACTAATTCTGGCCCACAATAGGGTGCTGGGTGGCTGCTGCGACTGGCCTCTGGCTTCCTGTAATTTTGCAGAAGTGGCCCCTGGGCAAAGTAAGCTGAGTAACCCTAGTTTAGGGTTTACTGTAGATGCATGTGTGCGGTTGTTACCTGCAGCAGGCAGAACATGGTGTGGCCTACGTTGAAGCCGTGCCTCCAGTTGTGGTAGGTGATGGCACGGTAACCCTTCTTCACTGTGTACATCCACCTGGTCAGCGTCTGGATATACAGAACGGACAACATGATCATGGGAACAAAAGAAAAATAATGAGCCCTATGCACAATTACATCATCATTACATCCAGATACTAGCGACCATCGGGACCACCTGAAACCCTTGAATAGTATCCTGTTAGTGCGGTCAAACCGAAGTTTCTGACTACGTTACTCACGTCTGCGGGAACTTTAAACTTCTCAATGACTCCGAGCTCAAAGAACATGCGAATTCCGGCTTTGATGAGGTCGAACTCCGTGACGGGGAAGTCGCTGAAGGAGAACAGGTACAGATCTTCTCCGTTGACATTGTTAGCTGCCGGGCAGGTTGCTCTCTGAACCAAAACACAACACAGTTCACTCAGAAGACATCCATAAATCGTACACATGATTTCCAGTGAATTTTGATTGAAAAGAAGTGAAGCTTTTTGAAGTCCAATCCCTCAATCTGTGTCTTTGATAATGTGATAATCTTTGTCCCAAAGGTTCAAACAAACATACCAACAGTTTGTACATCTCTTTCTGGTCGCAGTCTTCAGGTTCTGCGTCAAACTTCTCCTTGGTGTTCTGGTTAGAAAGGAGAGAGCAGTGATTTAAAATGGCATTCACACTCAACCTGCTGTGAACATGCTGCCATCACTTCAGAAATATACAGCCTGAATTTATGGACTGGCAACAAAACGCAGAAAACGTAATGATATCATGTATTCAAACACTTGAGACAAGTGCTCCAATCAGTGCAGCAACTGTTGTGTCACTGTCTCCACTAGATCTTTTATTAGGACCTCTAATAGCTGCTAATGGAGGACTGCTCCTCAAAAAGCTATTCACGGCGCATTAACCTTTGACTACTTTTAATCCCTGCTCGAGTGGCCTCTTCATCAAATGCTTAGAGATCAGAGGTAGATGCATCAGGTTGATACTCACCAGAATGGCCTGCAGCTCATCTTTGGTGCACATGGTCTGGCACATCAGCATCTCCTGGGCGATGTCTTTCCTGTACTCCATACGGTTCAACTTGTCGTAGGTGTCGCAGTTCAACACGGACCAACCCAAGAACTGCGTCAGGGCCTGGCACAATAAAATGGGAGCGACAGGAAGTTAGAGAAAAGAAACATCCCAGTGTTTCAAACCAGGTGTGCCGGTGACAGGGAATAAAGAAGAGAGACTGCATGGTGCTGACCTCAGTGATCTGTTCATCATGCTCATCAAATGGCTTGCCGTCTTTCCTGTTGAAGAAAGTGGCAATGCCCACAATTTCTTCCTTCTTGTTGACGATGGGCAGCGACAAAACGTTCTTGATGACAAAACCTGTCTCGTCCACAGCCTCTTTCTGAAAGGCATTGAAATAAAATTATTCAGATTCGGTTTCAAACCATTCTTTCTGAAGACGGGCATCAAAACAGTACAACGTAAAATCTGCATATTACACAGGAAAGTAGGGGTGGGGGGAAAACATCCATACAGCATAGTATCGCAATATTTTGCGTAGCGATACTGTATTGATACATGGACGTAGGTATTGTTTTTATTCAAATATAACACAAATTAAACTTTTGGTAGTCTACTAGAATAATAGGAATCAATTTGTTATTCTGTCCATTGGATGCAATTAAATTAGTTTTTTTAATAAAAATGACTGAAGTGAGATGGACAGACAGAAAACTTAACCTTATTAAATAAAAACAGATGTTGATAAAGTTTGGTGTATTTAACAGTAAAAAAAAAAAAAAGCTGATATGTCATATCAGCTTTACATATATATAACATTTTCTTATATATTTTTCTTTTTTAATTGCTTTATTTTCATAAGTATATATATTTTTAATTTCTTATATATTTTTTTCCTTTTTTGATTGTTTTATAGTGTTTTATAGTATTATATTTTTTTAAATTTCATTTTCATTTATTTATTTATCTATTTTTTTTTCATTCTTGTCTTTTGGATTTCCTTTCGCTGGTCTGGCTTTCTGTGTTTGTTCTTGGGTTGGTGGGTGGGTGGGGTTGTTTTTCTGTCCTTGTTGGTTCTGTGTTTGTTTGTTGATGTTTTGTGCATCTTATTGGATTATCAATAACAATACCTTGTTAAAAAAAAAAAAAAAAAAAGCCTGATAAATCGTAATGCATCGCAATATATGTTACCGCAATACTCAGTATATCGCAAAATATTTTAAATCACAATAATATTATATCATGACTCAATTATCGTGAGGCCAGGAAAGGCCTTAATGTGTGTATACCAGAACCAATAGTGGTGTGTATTGCATGTATGCAGATGGACGGTTAAAGTCTCCTCACCTGAAAAGTGAAGTAGTCATCTGCAGCCACGTTCATCATGTTGCAAATCTGCAGGCAGATACATAAAAAACATTAAAGTCCAGCGCTTTGCTACGAGTATTCATTGCAATTTTACTCACAGCTGCTATTTCTGATCAATCTAATCAACCTTTATCTAAATAATAACAGAATATTTGTCTATTAAGACTTGTTTACTTTACTTCATGGCATTAAAGTATGTTTGTTGCAATATGTCCGACTCTTTACAACTGTAGCTGCTAACTGGAGTTTATTAAATGCAAATTGTGAATCAAAACTGTGTTGACTACTGTGTTCAGTGCTATAAATTGACACGTAACTGCACTAATTCACTTCATGTCCAGTATTCCAACTGACAAGTGTGACGTACTCTTTTGCCTTTGTTTCACTCGCTCATGTTACCACTTTAGATATTGACATGTCTCTGTGCCTATTCCATGACTCAGCTCTCCTGTATTTTCAAGCTTTTCTAACTCAAGCGATTCTCTAAATGAACTGCCCCGCAGCCGCAGTGAGAAACTTACAAAGCCATTCTCTGCAACGTAGGTCGGTAGGCCGCTAACTAGAGCCCAGTGATCTGCAGGGGGACCACTGTAAAAGAGAGAAACATAAAGAGTTGTGAGACCTGGAGCGAGCTCGCTTTTCTCTGAGAAGCAGATTTAATGGTGCCCAAATAATAACACTTATCAGAGCTGTATGTGGGCAAGCATAATTGCTTCATGTATTTTTCATGTGCTTGATTTTTTTGTTAATTTGAGGGCAAAAATTGTTCTGGTTTTTGATGCTGTATTTTCAGATGTATTGTGTTAGTTTGTAGCTGCTGCTGCTCACGGTATGACTTTGATTTCTTCTTTGCCTTCCAGGAGGTAGTCAATGATCTTGTAAAAGTTTACTTCCTGTAGAAAAAGAAGAACCCTGTTAGCAATTATTGATTCATCTTCAAACTTCATTGGACAATGAAAAAGTCAAAGCGAGTGGGATTTTAAGTGCCGCACACCACAAAAAAACCCCAGAATTAACAAGAAGGATGAGTTTGTTACCCTGCCATCTGGCGTTTTTGGTCCTTTATAAGGTTCCACATCTCCCAGTTTCACCGGCCATTCATCATAGAATTCCTGCAGGGCGAAAAACACACGATTAATAGTTTGAAGTTATTTATCCATGAATGCTCTCTGTTCAATCCTGTGTGTAAAACTGAATCTATTCTGCAACACCAACCTTCTCTTTGGTCATGTCCAGCAGGCCCACTGAGTATCGTTCGCATTGTAGATAGGTCCTTACAGTGTAGAGCGCTTTGTGGAACTGTCGCTCAATGTCTGTCAACTCTTCAAATACTTTGCTTGCGGACCAGAGCAGCACCTACGAGGGTAAGAACACCAATGGATGTTTAGCTTTGGCATATTATACCATGCCAACACCAACGGGGGACACAGTGTTCGTCAATGCAACATGATGGGGGGTTCAGTTTACCTGACTCCTTCTGGACTCCACGTTAAACATGTAGGTTGTGTAATGCTGCATGGTGATGACTTGGGCAAAGTTCATGTACTTGTGGAAGAGCTACGGACCAAATGAGATTAGAGGTTTCATCAATACACAACAGCAGATTTAAGACTGAAGCAGACATGACCAGCAAAGTTGTGATTCGTAACATAAAGCGATCTGTGTATGGCGAGTGTATAGAGCGTGTCTCCTCGTACTATGACAGATCAGTAAACACAACAGACTTGAACACAACTCTTTCTCGCAAACTTCTTAAGGTCTTTTAAGTTTGACTAATCTTTGTGCAAATATTTTGTACATGGATTTACACAAAAAGAATTTCACAGGTCTTTGCAGGCTGATAAAATCCCATTACACTTGTTATTAACAAACCCTTTGATGCTTGATGCAGTAAATATGAGTGTGTTTTTCTTAAATATTGAAGCTTGTATTTTGAAGTTTTTTCCCAGTAGAGATTGTATGCAAAGACAAAGAGAAGCGGAAACCTGGACACAAAGAGCACAGAGATATCAGACGCTATAATGCATCTTAGCAGTTAAAGCATCTACCCCTCCCCTCCTTAGAGCTCTTTACTCTCCTTTTCAGCTCCTGTGACTTAACACTGTGACCTTAAGAGTCTACGAAAACATAATTTCCCTCTGACCCACTTCATTCTTTGTGGAATTGTACCTCAGTGTGAGTTTACGGCTCCTGAATGATAAGACGCAGCAGTGCGTGTTCTTTTATATACGCTAGGAGATAACTTATTCCCAGTTAAATCGTTACGTCTTTTTTTGCGAGTCAGAACGTTCAAAAGCAGCCAAATCAATTCAGGCAGGTCTGATTGGCTCCCGCTGACATAATTGGAGTGTTTTACATAATGGTGAGATTGAATTACAGCAATAATCTTTATATAGCTGCAAAGAGCGCAGAGTTTTTTAAAGTAGGAGGCAAGCAACTGTGGATATAATGAAAAGATAATTCCTGCAACACCAGGTGTATAGTAGCTGTTACTTCTTAAGATAAAGAGGACCTAATAATGACACCTGACACATCCAAGTGACTGCCATGCATACAAAACAAAACCTTGTTCCAGCTCAGTCAGCAAATCCCTCTGACTACAGGTGAACGTACATGTTTAAGGTGTGTATTCTTACCGCCTCATCCTCTGGGGAGAACTTATCAGCTCCTATTTTATTGAGTGCCATGACGACTCCAAGGCACTCTTTATCAGCCATCAGAGGGAAAGTGAGCATGTTTTTAGTCTTGTATCCAGTCTGTTTGTCCACAAAGTCGGAGAACTTTTGATTCTGTATCAGGAGGAAAGGAAAAACTTGGTATCAGGTTCGGCTGAATCCAAAGGGTGGACATAAAATGACATACTAACATACAACATCACTCTGTTCAGTTTGTTGTTGCTTTCATTGCCTGTCGGATTGAAAGATTCACATTCATAATGTATCTAACACTTACTTTTTTTCAAATAGATCCCAGCGTGCTGTCTGATCTCACTTTTAAATACTCAGTAATCAATGTTCTATTACTGGCTACACTTGGCAGCAAGAGGCATTCATGCATTCACATTTGTCAACAGATAGAAGATGGGTCAGTGTATCATATACTGGAAGACACAGACATATTAACAATAATCCTAAAACATAATTCTAACATCTGCGGTTTTCAAAATCTTGCAAAAACTTATGCTTAGAATAAAAATATGCTATAAAATATACATAAAATCATATAATTCAAAATAAAACCATATGTTTTATCAGTAATTTTGACATCAGAGTTGTGTTATACTATACACTAATACTTTTAAAGCTATTTAATTTCACTGATCATTAAGGACCTCATCATGCTAGGTATGCCAAAATAAAAAATATGTCAATTCTAGTAGGTCCATAATGAACAGAAACAAGTGTGGTGGTAATTTATTAATCTGATGCTTTGCAAATTTAGAGGCAGTTTTTGTAGCCTTCACTCCAGCCAATGACCTTCAGCTAGCAAATTCAAGTGTATAACAGTTTCTTTTAAGACCCAGAAAGATTTTAGAGGAAATTTTCACCTAATTTATTTATTTCTATATCTATGATCTATTAGACCACCTTTCCTTTGCATTGTTGTTTTATAATGTCATTGTTTTACTGTTTTTATTACCATGTAAAATGACTCTGAGCACATTATAAGTGCTGTACAAATACATTTATTATTAATTAATTACTATTTATTATTTGCACATTTAGAAATAAATGGTCTTAGAGAGAATTTTTGTAGCCTACACTCCAGCCAATGACCTTCAGCTGACAAAGTCAAATGCACAACAGTTTCTTTTAAGACCCACAAAGTTTTTAGAGGTATTTATTACTGATAATTTATATCTACGACCCATTCCTTCTTCCGTCTCATTGTTGTTCTTATACTGTTAGTGCTTTTATTATTTCTATTACTGTTTGTATTGCCATGTAAAGTGACTCTGAGCACATTTAAAAGCACTATACAATTAAATGTATTATTCATTTATTACTATTTATTATTTGCACCTGTTTATTTTAGAAATAAATGGTCTTCGGGACAATTTTTGTAGCCTACACTCTAGCCAATGACCCTCAGTTAACAAATTCACATTTAACATTTAACATAACATTTAAAGACACAAAGATTTTAGAGGCAATTTTCACTCATATTTTTTTTTTTAAATACCTATGATCTATTATACCCGTCTTCTTTTTTACTGTCTATTGCTGTTTTTATTAGCATGTAAAGTGTATTTGAGTACATTTTAAAGTGCTATACAAATAAATGTATTATTACTGCTACTACTATCAATACCAATGTTTTTACTGTATTTATTACTATGTAAAGTGTCTTTAAGTGCATTTTAAAGCACTATGCAAATACATGTTTCATTACTAATATTATCACTAATGCCTTTATTGTTTCTATTACTGTTTTATTACAATTTAAAGTGACTTTGAGTGAATTTTAAACCGCTATACCAATAAATGTATTATTACAGTTATTATTACTCGTGCTTTTATTGTTCCTATTACTGTTTTCATAACCATTTAAAGTGACTTTAACTATTTACAATTACTACTAATAGTAACATTGTGGAAAGAAGGGAACATCGCCATATGATTTTTGACAGTTTCGGAGTCACGCGCACACAACTTTCTCGGACAGCGCGCGCACCACAGAGCGCGAGCACCTCACTGAACTCACCTGTGAGACGTCAGCAACACTTTGTGGCTTTTTGGAGGTCGCGGTGAAACCCACGATACCCATATCGAGAGGGAAGACGATCTCAGCCTGCGGGTGGACCCTGTTTATCTCATATTTGGATGTGGGCGTGACGTCAAAGAGGCAGGTGGCGAGCTCAGGTATTCCGTTTCTCGCGCGGCACATGTAAAGGCTGAGCCTGTCAGCCTGTATGATGAGAGCCACTCTCTGCAACACCTTGTGAATGGACTGGTCCATCTCCTCCTGTTTCTGCATCTCCTGGACCAGCTCGAAGATGATGGCGGCCTCTTGGACGGAGTTAATATCCTTGAAGGAAGCGGTGTCTTTGACGTCCACAGGTGCGGAGAAGGCGGCGGACAGGGCCTCCGCGCGCAGCTTCTTATCAAAGTACTCTTTGGCGAACTGCGGGTTGTTCTCCAGGTATTTCTCCACGCTATCCTTGTCTGCCATTTTGAACTCGAGTGCTGCTGTGTTCCCGTCCTCTTGTCACTGAAGCATCACCTGTAGGGTGCTGTGGAGAGGGGAGCTTGTGCTGTGGCCTACAGGGCTGGGTGCATCAGGCGCATTCTCCTCCGCGGTCCCCGAGGGAGTCACTGACACATGCCGTGTCCGCCGACAGTCAGAATAGGACAGAGTGCGGCTTAGAGGCTGAAAGGATCAAAGTGGCCGCTAATTAATGTGACGTCATGACATTAAAACCCCTGCTCTAAGCGTCCTTAACCCGCAAATCCCAACGCTGATCATTTTATAACGGGTAACACACCGTTATACGCGACTGTTGTCAGGTCAAACGGCAGGTTGGGTGCACCAGGAGACTAACAGCTGTCTTAGGGTCCCCGAGTCCCTCCAAACAAGAGTGGCACCAACACCTCATTTGTCCCCTTGTCTCCACACATGACACTAAACACAGGGTGACACCTTAGAGATACTCTGGTGCCTCATAAGGATCACTTCAGAATTCACTTAATAGAACCATTACTCCAATCTGTATTTAAATCCCAACTTGAGCAACGGGACACCTTAGGATTTCTCACCTAATATGACACCCAACCTTGCACTGGTGTCACCCCTGTTCTATCCCTGTTGGTGCGGAGGAGGAGGAGGAGGAAGTACCCAAATAGTTCCCGCCACTGGCAGTGTTCAGAGGCATAATGCTAATGGTGAATGTGTGAGCAGCCCTACCTGCATGATCTATTTAAATCACCATCATCATGGAGTTATCGGTCCTAGAACTGGAAATTGGCCAATTAGTGGGACTTGGACATCTGGGAACAAGGCCCTAAACAAAGATGGCTGGCTATTATTAACTGAGTGCACTGTCTGGTTGGCCGCTGGCAGGCTGGCAAGACAAGGAGTTCCCCACTATTTTCTGCCCCTAAGGGATTAAGGCAATCTTATCAAGGGAGAACTACAAAAGGTGTGTGTGTGTGTGTGTGTGTGTGTGTGTGTGTGTGTGTGTGTGTGGGTGTGTGTGGATGTGAGGCATTGTGGAAATAAATCAGAGTGGCCTGTTTAGCAGTGGGAGAAACTGGCTGGGTGTTAGTGTGCGAGAGAGGGAAGACAGTTAGACAGACAGGCAGGACCAGTGTAATGATGAATAAGATGAACAATGGCAGATTTCTACTGGTCTATCCCAGGATTTTGTTCTCAACCTGAATGGATTCAGTTGTGTCTAATATGAAACTATTTTTCCAAATTTTTTTCCCTTATAAATTCATTTCATTTTGTGTAATTCTTAGGGAACCTATTAAATCCCTAGACTGTATAAAAATAATGGAAGTAGCCACTCCTGTTCTGAAGCCTTGGCTGAATCCAAATGTCCACCCTCTGGACTTGCGGACTGAGGCCTCGCGGACTTCAGTTGTACGTAGTGTGCCGTATTTATCGCAAGCGGCTGATAGACAGCCCTTGAGACTGTTTTACTCATAAGTCATATAAGTTCATGATCAGTGCCTGCTCATCTGTCCCTGCAGATAAGATATAAATCCCCTGAATAGCCTTTTTCTGTGACTTACAAAAATGAAGGCTACTAATATATCTCTATATAACATACAGGCTACACGTGTTCAAAACAGAGATGTTTGTAAATAAGGACAGGACCATAACTCAATAAATTGGGTATTACTGACATTAGAAACCTTCTTTTGTGTTTTTCAGCCATTCTTTTTGCCTATTACACAGTGCAGCCTGGTAGGCCACAATAATAAAATGTATTTTCAGTCCCTCTACAGCCTAGACTGAAACATATCTCTGTATCATGATGTGGTTGTTTATTTCTGTCCTACATAATTCAAGCAACAAGTAAGTAAGTTTTTTTTTTGCAGCAGCAGCAGATGAAAAACCCACAACGTCACGTCTGTATTGCAATTGTGGGTTATTAAATCAGTGAGGTCTTCTGAAGTCTGCACCCCAAGCGGACTGTCTGGAAGTCTGCAGAAAGTCAACTTGAGGCCCCTTGTAGACTCGTTGAAAAGTGGATTTGGACAGCCCTAACCGCTCCCAGACTTCCCGGGAACGCACCCGCAAAGTCCACCAAGTGTGGTGAAGCCCGGACATTTGGGCTGGGCCCTTGAGTTTGGCATTGCAGCAGTCGCAATCTTGTTTTATTAGAGCCAGAAGAGTAAACTGTTTTTTGTTTATTTAACATTTATGGAATTTGACTCATTTTTGCAGTTTTTGGCACTTGCCCTTTGGCTTCAGCCATCTCATTGAGACAATAGCCCCTTTTACACTTCCAGATTTTCCGCGAATGTCGGGCCGTTTTGCTGGCAAGCTGCGAGCGTTTATACACACAGAGCCGGATAAACAGGATACAGCTGATAGCAGGAAGTAGTGAGCAGCTAGTAGCAAGAAGGAAATGCAAACCTGACAGACACTGTAAAGATGAGCAACTGGGGAGACAAGGAATAGTCCGCCCTCCTTGTCCTCACAAACGAAGAGGCCATTAGCCATCAGATGACGGGGACAATGAAGAACGGGCCGATTTACGAGAGAATCGCCACCTGACTATTGCCGCCTGACTAGCCGTGGCTGCCCTCACACGTCACACACTGAGCTACACATTTTGTTTCTTGCTCACGCCCCCCATTGCCCCGAAAAAGGCACATTCTGTATAAACAAAAGTAGGTAGGCGGCATTTTGCCGCACTCCCCAATTTTGTTTTTATACTGCCAATGCTGAAAAAAGGCTGATTGGGCTTTCCTGCAAATTTGCACAATTCCTATCTAAAAAGGGCCAATGTAACTTTTACTCAACAGCGGCCACTGTGACCACAAGAAGCAATTTCAGGATGACTGCAATTTAGATTTCTTTCCCAGGATTCAATTAAGCTAGTTGCTTCGGATGACCTGACTAAAAGCCAGTGGAATAGAAATACATGCAGAAAACAGTCGGACTCAGTAATGTCAGTCACACAAAAATCTTTCCTAAGTTTGTTAGCGTTAGCTAGAAATCAGTCACCAAAGGCTACAGGTCATACCAGGCCACACAGGGCTGTATTAGTAAACTCGAGTGCATTAAACTGAGTTAATGAATTCAACCCTTTACCAACTTTTCATTTGTAAGAGGAACAAAGTGATACTCCATCTTGTATGGGTACCCAGCCTTGCATTTGACAAAGGAAAACAAATTTTCCAAATTAAACCTTATTCATAGGGATGGGGGACACAACAAAATTTGGTTTGGGTCTGATACATGCGCATATTTATACTGATACAATACGTTTTAATATTAAAAGTGTCTGATGTACTTTCATTTAGGGAAGAGCAGTGTGCCGTGATGTATGAGGTAAACAACAAGTCTGCCAAAGTAATAGCTAATGATGACCAATTACAGTTTGAAAATGTAAGATGAGATAAAATTATCTTTTAGTCGTCTCACAGTGGGGAAATTTGCAACGTTACAACAGCAGAGGGATAGGGCAAACAGGAAGCATCAGTAGAAAACAAAAACAAACAAAGAGCAACATAATGAGCAAATAGTGTAAAACACAAAGCAATGCAATAAGGAAGCATCAGAAAGAAGCAGAATATAATAAAGAGACAGACTGAATGGCTGATTTCACATTATTGACTGATGAAATTAAAAATATCGCACAGTTTAACAGTACTGATATTGCACTTGAGTGATGACTGTGAGTGGTAAAAAATAAAAGCAAGATATAATAAAGAGACAGGCTGAGTGGCAGAATTTACGTTATTGCATGTAACATTAATCAGTGCTAAAGATACCTGGATATTCTCCGTCTGAGCCTCTCTGAACAGACTGTAAGTGAACTCTGTTTTTGTGTCAAATGTCTGGATTGCCAGGCATTTCCCTCGTCCTCCCTTCTTGTCGGTTGGAGCTCAGAATGCTCTTTGTCGTGTTTTTTACTCTTTCATTAAGCCATCACTTCTATTATGTGTCGGATTAAGCTAGTCAGCACAAAAGCAGTGGAGAAGCAAACAGTACGTGCACTAGGTACGTTCACGACAACATTGTTTGCACAGCTTTACTTTTAAAATACAAATAGGTACGATGAAGAAGAGAGAAACGAATTTCTTTTTTTTGTATTGATCTTATTGATGCTAGGATCGATGTTCAAAAAGTAAATGTAGTATCTATAGTATTGATATTTTGGTATTGATCCGCCCTCCCCTTTTATTTACAATTTAGTCAGGAACACTTTAGTCAAAGAAAGCTTTATTTTCATTTGCAGTTTTATATTTGGCAGTATGGCTCTGTTCTGGGGCCTCTCTGTTTTTCCTTGGGCCTACGCAGAAAACCTCTTCCACACGCCTATGTGCAAAGCCTAAGGCAGAGAGAGCACACCTCTCTGCCCTTCCACGTGCTTACGTGAATAGCCTCAAGGCAGAGAGAGCACACCTCTCTGGGGTGGAGGTGGGCGGTTAGCAGTTTAAATAGGGCGCCCTGAATGAGATTTCCCTACTGGTTGCATAGAAAGGAATCATGTGCTCTATCAGCTGACTCCCTTAAATCAATCAGCTGCTCCATCAGTTGATTGGGCTGTTTGAGATCAGCTGATGTAGCTGGGACGTGAGCTGAGACTGACATTGTGTCCTGCCTGAACTAATGCTATGCTCAATTTCTACGTGTTAAAACAATTTAGTAAGTAAAAATGCACTTTATTTGGTACAGGCTCCACACTGCGTAATCCAGTTTATCAGACAATCATTTTCAATCCAATACAATTGCTAAACTACCAATATATTCAAGTGGGTGAACAAAACACTCGCACTGCTTCCCTGCTACGCCCTTGCCATCTTTAAAGCCCAAACACTCAGATGGAAGCAGTGTATAGTCATGAGGTCTTTCTACCAATCCCAAATTTTGTGTGGGGTCACCTTGGATTATGAGTTAAGTTTCAAACCTCATCAACACAAGAAACTAACTCCTGCCTCAAGCATGACTTTACATCTACCTCTATACCGCCCAAAATGTGAAACGCATGCACAAGCCTAGCAGCGTAACGTATATAGTTTCTTGGCCAATCTTCGTGCTTATGAAATGTTGCCTCTGGCAAAATTCCAGCTGCTATTATTTCTGCTGAAAATGAGTGATGGTGCTATTTTCCACTGGCTGGGGCTTCGGTTATGCAAGCTGCAGATGTTTGGCAGTGCACTGCTCTTTTTATTCAACAATGCCCTCAGAGGTCTGGTTACATGAGCTCTGTGCAAAACAACAGCATCAATTTATAAAAGTCGTCCACAATAGATTTAAGTCAGATGAAATACAGACCCGTGTAAGGGAGTAGTTACTGTATTTCTCGTAACTTGCCTGTACTGTGAATGATGTCCACTTTAACTGTGCAAACCTGGAACAGTGGACTAAAACAAATCAGAAAAGTGGCCCAAACCCTTGGGAAAACAGCTTGTATTTTTAAAGACAGGAAATAAAGAGGTTTTTGTACACATGAGATTACATCATTATGGGAGCCATTAGCTTTAGTTTGCTGAGCCCCATTGGACTCGTCCATTTGTAGACACACTTACAGAAGTATGCAAGCATTTTTAGCTGACATTATCCCATCATCAGACTAGTGTTTAAAATGCCAGACTTTGTACTTAGAGAAGTTGTGATTATCTCTGTTTCACATTGATTATTTTCTTTTCAAAGTGGACTTAAGCACTCTGACCACCATTTATACAAACACAGTCACGAGATAAAAGAGTCACTTGACAGCATAATGATGCAATCATGTGGATGCTGCCGGGAAGCCTGCACACCTACTGAAACATTTGGTAAATAATAAACAGAAATAACCAAAACATGCTTTTACTACAATCCAGTTTTTCCTCACAAAAACAGAGGGCTCAGTCCATGAGTGCAAAAACATTTTACTAAGATTTATGACGTTAAATTGTAGCTATCTGTGTGTAACTTTGGAGTGTGACAAATGTGTGACATGCATTGCACAGCTTATTCCAGATGGTCCTCTTGGCTTTGCTAGCAGTTTCTTTCATAAGATCAAAAAAAAAGCCTCAGCAGAGTTCTGACAGGAAAACACATTTTTGTGGGGAGGTACAGAGGAGTGGTGGGCCAAATGTGCAGAACTCACAAATCAATAGGACTCGGGGCTGCAGTTATGTAAATGTTTGTCCAATGGAAGGCAAGCTAGCTGTGGGGAGTGCCGGGGAGGTCCACATCTCCAGAAGTTATTATGCAACACCAGCCAACTGTATATAAGGCCCCGACTATGACAGAACACCAGAGGATCTCTGTGAGCTCTCCACCTTGTTTTAAACAGGTATGCACTGACACTGGACTTGCTTTTAAGCTTTTACATTTTGACCTAGGAATTTAAGGTGCATGGTTGTGCTTTTGCAAAATATCTTCTGTTCCTTTGACATTTTTCAAATTATCTTGATGCCTTTATTCAAAGTTTTGGATTTTATAAAAGTGGCATGTTGTAGCACAGAGGCAAATATTTTACTTGAGGACTTGAAAGAACTAGCAATATGTCTGACAAATGCATCTGTCCTCTCTGTCACCTCTCCTCCTCCTCCTCTATACCTGCCCCTCCCAACTTCTTCTTTCTTTGATTCTGTCTTTTTTCCTTCCACTGAGGTAGAATGCTGCGGTACGTTATAGCCCTCTGTCTCCTGGCTTTGGCCTGGGCGCAGGACTGCCAGGTGGCCAACTTCCAGGTCGTGCAAAACTTTGACAAGACAAGGGTGAGTTGGAAGTGTGAAGAGATTTCTTTAGTTGTATGCATAGGTGTCGATTTCAGGGGGAACACAGGGGACATGCTAGACTGTTAAATCATAATTAATGCTGAAAAAAATCACCAGAATACAGGAAATTAAGTGTTTAATGCTCAAAATGTTCAGGTGGAGGACCCCTAAACCCTCTATTTCATGTGTCCCCCCCAAAGTTAAAACGAAACCTAAGCCCTTTGTTCAATGATCATATTTATATCTACAATGTAGTATTTTTTCATAGTTGCTTTGGTTAGGATTCTGTTTAAAGGACTTTGTGTAATCAAAATATTTTGTTCTTTGAGGAGCGAAGTGGACTTACACTTTGATTTCTTTCTCTCAGTATGCAGGGACATGGTACGCCGTAGCAAAGAAGGACCCAGAGGGTTTGTTCTTAATCGACAATGTCGTGGCCCAGTTTATTGTCGACGAGGACGGCAAAATGACCGCCACCGCTAAGGGCAGAGTCATCATCCTTAAGTGAGTTCTGCTCTTTACTGTGAAGGCTCACCTTTCCCCCACTTGAGCATCAAATTTGCGCAACTTCCTACGTGTTCTATGCTTTAATCAGCATGCTTTTAACTAATTTGCTTTTAAATCAAATTTGTTAGTTTATTGTTTTTATTCCGTGTGCTTTTGTTTGTCCTATTGTATTTATTGTGTGCTTTTGCTTTTATTGGTTTGTTTGTTTTTTTCCATGTGCTTTTGGTTTGCTTTTATTCCTGTGCTTTTATCCGTGTAATCTGTAAAGCACTTTGGGTCGCCTTTGGGTATGAAATGTGCTTTAAAGTAAATGTGAGTTTGCCTTGCCCTCTCCCTTTTTTATCTCCTCCATCTCGTCTCACATCTTCCGTAATGTCCTTCTCTCTTTTTTGACCTCTAGCAATTGGGAACTGTGCGCTGACATGTTGGCCACCTTTGAGGACACTACCGAACCTGCCAAGCTCAGGATGAAGTACTGGGGAGTTTCATCCTACCTGCAGACTGGAAGTAAGTTGTTGAACATTTACACCTGAACACTGACTTAAAGGAACTTAAATTGGGGTTGACAACAAAATCAAGGCAACTAATGAATGATCTGGCACCTTATTAGCATTTGCCTTTGGCAGTTTTCTGTTGGGAATCACTAATATTACACTGCAAAAGCACATGTAGACCTTAAGACAACTGTTGATTTAATTTAATCATCAACTGCAGCACTTAGTTCTCTGTGACCCTGACCCTGGAGCATGAATCAAACTTACTAGGAAGAGGTCCAAATGTCACTGTGTGTAACTTTGACATCACATTAAGGCGAAGTATAGTCATTTATTAATTAACTGCACTTCCATAAAATCTGAGGCTGAGTCAGTTTTATACACGCAATCTCTAATGTATCACTATGATCCCAGTGCTGACCCAAAATGCTGTTTTTCTTTATCAACTGTAGCATTACCCATAATACCCATCTATGTAATTACATCAGCTGTTGACTTGATTATGCCATCAAGGGACTCTTTTATCTCCCAGTGACTGTGTTTGTATAAATGGTGGTGCTCAAGTCCACTTAAAAGAGAAAATGAGGCTGAGGCTTTCTTGGTCTTATGAAAGCAACTGCAAGCAAAGCCAAGAGGACCATCTGGAACAAGCTGTGCAATGCATTTCACACATTTGTCACACTCCAAAGTATACACACAGATAGGCACACACTTCAACGTCATAAATCTAAGTGAAATGTTTTTGCATGCATGGACTGAACCCAATTAAGTTGTGTGAAAAAACTGTATCTCACTAAAATCATGTTGCAGCCCTTTCTCCTATCTTATTTACCAATAAATTGTCTCAGTAGGTGCATGTGCTTCCCGGCAACATCTATATGATTGCATCAGCTGTTGAGTTGAATATGCTGTCAAGGAACTCTTTGATCTCCCAGTAACTGTGTTTGTATAAATGGTGGGCAGAGAGCTGAAGTCCAATTCAGAAAAGAAAATAATCAATGTGAAAGAGAGATAATCACAACTTCTCCAAGTACAAAGTCTGGAATTTTAAACACCAGTCAGTGATGATGGGATAGTGTATGAGTTAGCTAAATATGCTCGTGTACTACTGTATGCATGTCTACATAGGTCAATATAAAAGTTAATTGTTAAAATATATTATAGTATAACAAAACTAGGTTTCAAGATTTGTAATGGTGTAAACCAAAAAAATTAAAAAATAGAAAATTAGTTATCCCTAACATTTGTTGTGTTATGGTTTGAGAGTGATGAAAACAGATGGGGACTAAGCATAGATTTTAATAATAGTTAGATACCAAAACCCTAGATGGTGCCTATTCATTCCAGTGGAGTTGCTCACGTGGCGCATTCGCCAGAAAAGTTTTCTAGCTTCCAGGTTTACTTCCACGGTATTCGGCCCATTGAATATGGGCAGCAGTGTTTCTCCTGCTGGCCTCACCCATGAGTCCCTGCTCGGCAAGTATTTTGCTACATTAGCCAGCTAGACATTTGTCTGTGTTAGCAAGCAAGCTAACGTTAGCTAACATTAGCCAGCTGAAACCAAAATATCACAATATATTTCACGTTAGTGTTTCCTCCAACGTCAGGATTTCTCTTCAGCACAAGGGGGCACTGGAATTATGATACAGAGTACTGAATTTGATGGATTTACTGTTTATCGGAGAACAACATGGGTATTTTGCTTCCCGAGCTGAAGGGGAATTTTCTTTACTACAATACCGTGAGTGGCCACCGGGGAAAATTTGCTGCAAGGCTGAGCGGCTTTCCTGGAGGTCTGATTTACAGCTGAGGTTAACTTTCGCTAGCACAAAACATTTGACTCCTTAGTGGGTCTTTTATTACAACCAAACTCTGAGTAAGACTTTATTAAGTGACCAAAATGTTACAATTAACTTTAATGAACTAAAAACACACTTGTATAGCGACAACTAAGGCCAGCCTGGATGTTTACAACGTCGGGATCCACCCTCACATTTAACTAAAATGGTAGCATTTATCTTGGGAACAAAAAGCCTCCATTTACAAAACATCAAGGCACCCCTGAGACACGAAGTACTTGTGAGATGGACAGTAAATGTCCACTGTAATCTGTAGCATACTTTTTGGCCTCACACTTACGTTGCAAGTTTGAAAGAAATAGTTCATAAATTGTAAAAGGATTGTTTGGTAAAAATCTTTCCTTTCTCTCCTCCCCTCCCTGCTCTCAGATGATGACCACTGGGTGATCGACACTGACTATGATAACTACGCCATCCACTACTCCTGCAGACTAGTAGACTCTGACGGCACTTGCCTGGACAGCTACTCCTTCATATTCTCTCGTCATGCAACGGGTCTGAGGCCTGAGGACCAGGTCAAAGTCACCCAGAAAAAGATCGACGTCTGCCTGCTGGGCAAATACAGACGTGTTGCACACACTGGTGAGTTCATCTTAGAACGAAGACATTAAGACAACTAAGAAAATAAAATACTGTATAATGTTTTTTTTTAAAGATAATCTGTGTTTTTGTGATCATGTAGTTAGCTAAATGTTTGTCTTCTCTCCACTACAGGCTTCTGCGAAAGCAGCTGATCTGACAACAGTCGGAGAACTTCTTTCTGAAGCACCCACCTCTGAGACTGTGCGCCCCTCCCCCCCTGCTTGTCTTGGACTGACTCCCACCAGAGTTCTCCCTCCTGTCTCTGTCTTAGCAGAGAAAGCAGCCCATACTTCTTTTAAAATAAATTTAAAGTGGCAAACTATAAACTCACATCCACATGCTGTAAATAGAAAGAAAGGATGACTGGCTGGTTTGTTGTCACATTCCCAAAATATCCCCAGAAGTAAAGGAGATTCTGGCCTTTTTAACATTTTAGTCCTCATCCTCAACATCTGTCATGTTTTTTTGTGGTACAGGAGCTTCAGAACATATCAGCCTCTCTCATGGAAACCAGTGGAACTTGCTCGCTGGTTCCAGTGAGAAAACTACACATACCAGCTCAGTCAATTTTTTTTGGAGCTTTTCAGGACAATGTGTCAAAAAATCAGTTGTGCAAATCTTGTTAAAGTGAAGCTGAACTCGCATCACTGCAGCTCTGGACTGTTAACACCATGTTTACCACACAACCAAGTTCACAAGTCACTGACTTTGCTTTTACACTGAAGGACTGACAGTATCTTGTAGCACATAAGTAGATACTGTTAATAAACCTTAACACAAACATATTAGGTCATGTGCCATATAGGAACAGTAGTTTGGTTGTTATTTGATTGTATGATGTATACTTCTTGATCCAGTTTTTGAAATAAAACATTCATACCGTGTTGGCTCTTTCAATTTTTGATTGCCTTTAAATATTCATCTGTATAATGGGATTGCACATAATGAATTCATGTTGTTGGCCTTTAGATTCAGTCAATCAAAATACTTCCAAATCCAACTTTATACAGAATTTTGTAGGTTATTTTTTTCTATCTTCCATCATAGCACAACTTCATCAAACAAAAGCAATGATATGACATTAATTTCTAGCCACAGCTTCCTATACTGTAGCTGTGCACCCACTATAACACAAATTTGTCCAACTAATATCTAGTGCAGGATTGTCAAACATACGGCCTGTGAGCCAGAACCGACCCATCAAAAGGCCCAAACCCCAAAACACTTGTAAAGGCTGAGGGCCAATTTGTAGTTTTCAGATCTGTGGGTTCGCAGGGGTGCAGTTAAGTCTGTGTGATGTAAATGTCACCATCAATCCATGTCCACGAGGGTCCGCCTGAACCCCTTGGTGTATGTCCGTATGCAGCCCATTTTTTGTGACCATGCGGACTGTATGCGTAGCAAGCCCTGACTGTTTATGCTCTAATCTAGTGGTTTTCAAACTTTTCGTGCTAAACAAAGGGCAAGCCAAAATCTCTCATCATGTGTAATCATTCTTATCACGATTTAAGACAATAAAATTAAGACAAAATAAGACAGGTAGCTTTCGGGATACTGTCTACTGACCGGTGGTAGGTTGTCTTGGCTGGTGCTTAGTTGTAATTTGCTTCGTACAATAAAGTGATCCATTGTCCCACTCACAGCTTTCTCCTTTTAATTGTTATCATCCCTCACACTGGCTGCCAATCAGGGCTTTCGATGTGTCACACACTTCGAATTTGAAAAGGTTCCCCGCTAAGGTTTTTAAATGAAATTCAATTCAATTTCATTTTGTAGCTAGAGGTTAGGTTGCCTCTTTATTAGAAAATGGGTGCGCACAACATACTGCTACAGTCAAGGACAAACTCAGTCGTAACTTTTTGTATAGGCCCAGTTGAATATTGCAATAATAATGAGTGGTTATCCCAATATCCCACGGCACACCTGGATTGGCATTAGGGCACACCATTTGAGAACCACTGCTCTAATCTCGTTCCAAATTCTGGTCCAGTGCAAAACACTGTAGCCAAGCCAGCTGCAGCCACAGGTGAAGTTAGTTTTCAGTTGGATATTTGACAGACATTCACTCCAAACCAAGCAGCACCTTCTTAGTTTCACTTTCACCTGATGTCAGCAGTACGAGGATGGTAAGCTCACCTCCAAGCCCTCCTGTTTACTGATGGTGGTTGATGCAGACCCTCAATTGTATCATGAATACAACTGTGTGTGTGTCTGTGTGGCTGCGGTTGACATTTGTGGCTTTGAGTGAAATGTTTCGACAATAATTTGGTACAGATGTTCACGTCTACCTCAGGATGAACTGTACTCAACTGATTACTTAACTTTTCATGTAGTACCTCATGTCAAAATCTAAACTTGTCCAAAACATGACTTAATCCCTGCAACACTAACGACATTCCCATCAGTCTCAGCTGCACTTTGTATTAAAGCCTAATTAGGCCATATCAGCATTCTAACTCAGGCGATGAACATATATACCACAAACAACAGCATGTTAGCATGCTGACACAGGCGTTTAGCTCCAAGCACCACTTTGCTTATCAGCCTCACAGAGCCGACAGCATGGCTGTAGGCTGTTTCTTTCATAGCTGATCTTCTAGCATCACAGGGTCTAATGGGTCACAAGGGATAATAAAGATTGACAAAATGTTTTCTACATGAATACCATCTTATTATCCTCGGGGTCAATGTGACCCCATTCAGTGTTAAACGACTCCAAAGAAGTGCTTGAAATCTTTTTTCTTTTGAGTCATATTTATTGACTTCTTCCCGAGTTAATGGGGACAACTGAGTAAACATTAAATTAAAATGATGATATATTTTCAGTGTCCTGTGTTTTGGGAGGTCAATTTGACCTCAGGCTGTTTAGCTGCATAAAATATAAGACATAAACATTCTACACTTATTTGTTTAGGTTGTTTTAGCTGATACTGAAGTTGCTATCACATGCTATTTTATAATCTTTCGGGGCTTCATCCCTGCTATAGCCATATCTCTAGTAATGTGAGAATCCCTAATATTTCTCACACCATGGGGGAGGGGAAATATGGTTCATTCGCATTACATAGGGGGAGGAACAAACATATAATGGCTTGTACTGCAGTCTTTTTGACTATTCACTTGGTGCTGTCTTCATGCTCTCTCAGCTTACCTCTAGGCAGAGGTTTTATGCCGTTGAGGTTTTGTCACAGCTCTGACAGTGACAGTGACGCACAGGAGAATGTGTCTGAGACTGAGCAGAATGTTAAGGAGGACCCTGATTATAAGGTATCCTCCTCTGATGAGAATGAGACCCATTGGGTCATTTTTGTCTCTCAACCACCAGCAGATTCTGTTCTCTCTCAGCCTCCAAGAGTGGACTGTGTACACCTTCCAGAAATGGAAAGGTATCACGGTCTCTCTCCCCACTTGAACTAATAGCTAGAAAGACCTGGATCTGACCCACTTGCTTGGTTTGACAGGAGTGTCCAAGTCAAGAGTTGAAGCAACAGCAAGCCTTCGAAAGGCTAACACTGAAATTTGCAGACACCATGTCTCTGAAGACATTTCATGTTTTCTCCTGTGTCATATGCTTCTTGACAAACTTGCAGCAATATGCAGTGTATGGGACAAGAAGGTCCAGCGATGACCTTTTCGTTACAGTCCAGCTCCACATATGACTGTGGATGAATCTCTGGTTGGAATTCATGTGTGCAAAGTCCAGCTATGGCTGCAATATGCCAGCCTGTTCTCATTACCAGGACGTCAGATACAGCAGCTTGGTCAGCTGCTTTCGATATCTGATTCCACAGAGGGCACCCTTAAGCATCTGTATGAGATGCACTGGGCTTTCAACTAACTCCAATATAAACTCCTCCACAGCAGTGACATGGAATATAGAGCGAAAACGTCAGAGTAGTGGTGGATGGTTCAAACAAACACACAACTTCATCCAGGAAACAGGTGTTTGTGTCCAGGTGATATACTCATTAACTCACTTGCTAAGTAAAGTTATGTAACTTACCTTATTTAAACCCAAACCATGAGGTTTTTTCTGAACTAACCAAGTAGTGTTGTTTCCTGAACCTTAAGTAGTTTTGATGACGAAACCTATGTTTCCTGTGAACACAAGGTTATTTTGAAAATACACTACGCATGTAACAAGTGAAAATTAAAACAGCATCCCTGAGTGTCCAAAACTGATGCTAGATGGGTACCTAGAGCGTCATAGTTTGAAGCATGGGGCCACTGACCAGGCTGCCCTATTTGTCTAGTTGGAAGTGAGAACGTGTCGCATATGCAGGTATACAGTGGGAACCCCCCATGGGGAAGCACCTGAAGAGCGTCAGGACATGAGATTGGTAGTAGACAGGTCAAATTGTTCACAGAATTATGATTACATGCGGTCATTTTTTGCATTGTACCCCTTGGATGAAGAACTACTGACAATGAAGCTTACAGTGAGAAAAACAAAGGGAGAGCTTCTGTATGAAGCTTAAAACACCAAAAAGATAAAATTTTAGGTCAGTCAGTGATTTTAATGATTTGTAAATTTTTTCATAGTCTCGTAAGAGGTATTTCGAATGTATAAGGGGAGGTTTATGTACAGGGGTATTTAGAGACACACAGTGCCTGACACACAAAGTAAAGTAATAACTTTACATCATTTTCTGTAGGGTTTAAATTGCTCGGTTCAAATTGACCCTGAGAAAAAAGGATGTTAGTGAATTGGAGGAGGAGGGATATGTTGTTACTCTGCAGATTAAGCTGAAAATTCATTATATAGTGAAACATCACAGAGTGTTACATCAGCTCAATGGGAAATGGAATACACTTATGGGGCCTAAGCCTTTCACTATCAAAGTACACTCAAGAGCAAAACACAAAGCCAAGACACACCAAGCTCATCAACCTTTATCTCAGCCTTCACTTTTCCACTGTGGATCATCTATAACACAAGTGCCATGAAAACTACATCTTGTAAAACTGTACATGTCGAACTGGTTTAAAAACAGGCAACACAAGCCAAGACTGGGTAACATGAAGCTCTGGTGAAAGTTCAGTCGGGAAGACTATATTTTTGCATAGGCCTGCAATTTATTTCTCATATCATCTGCCATTCGGTCCTCGCACACATGCTCACTCGCAGTTGACCTTTCGCTAGGCCCTGTCCCTTTGTGATGGTCCGACAAGCTGTCAGAGTAAGCATGGAGCCCACACTGTAACTAACTGCACTCCATGAAGAAATATTGTCATATTTTTGGAAAAATGAAACAGTGATTCCAGAGAGAAGCAGACAGAGGGGTCTACAGTATGTGTTTGAAGGATATATCCAGGATGTCAGACTGACTCAGCAGCAACAACAGGTTAAAAAGACAAAGATAGTTAGAAGCTAAAGCCGAACTATAGGCTACAGATCACAGTGTAAAAGTGAACCACCACATCACTGCTGATTGCCACACAAGACAATGAATATAAAGGGAAACTTTGCAGATATTGAACCAGCTCTGTGGCATCACAGTGCATTAAAATGTGTCAATGTCACACTGACTTTCCAACAGTTTAACAATTTCTATTTTAAATTTTATGTCAACCTATTCAGTATCAAAAAGGGTACTGCATTCAATTGAGAAAAAAAAAAAAATCAGCCGTTTTTCTGATTTAACAAGATTATCTCAGGATTATACATCTGCTAGTTTATGAGATTATCCTGCAAATTCAGTAAAGCAAGAGCAGAATTTCTTTCCCTATGAAGACTTCTTGTAATTCTGAGATACTCAATCTCGATTCAGAAAAAAACGGGCAAATATTTCAGGAAGTGAATGCTTTACACTACATAATTCAGTACATTATAGGCCCCATAAAACACTGATGTGATGAAGATTACAGAAAGGACTGTTGTGTTCAAAGGAGATACATATTTTTATTGCACACTTTTGTACAGTACAGTGCATGGCAAAACAACTTTGGAGCACATGATTAGAATAAAAAAAGACGCCTTTAAAAAAACAGATGGACAGAAGTTGGCCAAACAATGTGATTGTTGCATTTCAAAGATACACGGCCTAAAAACACCACACATTTTAAAAGATGACAGTACAGCAGTGTCTGTCAGTCTGTCTTAAGTCCATCTGGTCACATTGCCAAGACGGCAGGAATAAAAGCAACTTAACCCCCTTTCTCCTACCAAGAGGACCTTTACTAATCCCCTGCCTTAAATAGTTTAGTACAAGGAATTAACTCATGCAATCTCATTCCAGCCTCACAGGACTGCGGGCTAGAAAAGTGAAGGTGGAGGTGGAAGCGAGCTTCTCGAACAGGGAGGAATACATGGACAAACTTGGCACTGTGTGACTGTTTAACCTTCCCGATGTGGTGTGTTTAAGTTTACGCGAATCAAACTTTGTGGTTACAGTTGGAGAAAGATGTTGGTCATGGTTACAGTCACATGGTTCAGCAAGGACTGCCCAACTGTCTGCAACACACTACACAGAGCAACACTTTATAATGGAAGTAAACAGGCAACACATGGCAGACCAGTTTAGTCCACCATTATAACTGATCATTATTGTAGTTGAGAGCACAAAACAGCGTAAACAGACATATTTTTACCTCAATACTGTCAACACGGCAACAACCATTACTGTTTCAGGGTAATTTCTCTTTCAACAAACAATGCAAATATGCCTTTAATATTGACCCTGCTGAGGAAATGCTACCCCAAAACAGCAAAGGTATTGGTTACTGAAACTAGGAGTGGATGTATGGTGTAATTACAGCTTGTTTATCCAGGGAACATACTGTATTATGCAGGTTTGTAAACTTTTATACGATACAATAAGGTAGATCCAATGATGATGCAAAAAAAAAAGGCCATCATAAATTCATAACATTGTACATGAATACATTTACTGAAGGAAGATAAACGCTTTCATTATCTAAAAGTCAGTAGTTCACTTATATAAAATAAAACAACCCAAGAATAAATAATTTCATCAAACACACACAACAATAAAATTTACTAAGAGCTTCAGGCGAGGAAAAACAAGAAGCAGGAAGACCCCAGACAAACATACAGTGGGATATGATTGGATCAGTCTTTGGCCTAATGGTATTCTGAGGGCAAAAAGAACTGGAGTACATATTTTAAAACAGCCACATCATTTAACATCAAAGACTTTTGAATAGTTTTTGTGATTCAATATGCAGCACTTTAAGAATGTCCCTTAATTCACATTTACATTTTAAAAATTTACTCATAATAAGGTTTTCCAGCTGTTCTGAGGCTTCAGACCATTTGCGTATCTCCTGGAGTGAAAACAAAGCTTATAGCAGTGATTATATAAATGCTGTTTATGGGAACTGCACACACTATGCTTAGGGCACATCTATACCCCACCATTAAATGTATCAGAAATTTAAATTCAGCAATCATGACAGCAGGTGCATTCCAAACTAATCATCTTGCATGTAGCCTCGGCCACTTTGCAGTTCAAAAAAGGACAGCTCGCCCCAAATCAGCCTTCTCTTAATTACAGTGGAACCAGATGGCGTTTGGCTTGTGGGGCTGAAAGCGCCAGAAACACTACGTTTGAAAAACTCAACAGCAATGTGTCGTTCCAGAAATCATGAGCCAGTTACTCAAGATAATCAACAGACCTTGTTGTGAAACTTGTTTTATCACCATGCAGAAGGAAATGTGCATCTACTCATGGATGTGGGGCTTGAGCTCTTGACGTCGTAGGATGTCAACATTAATGGCGTCCTCCTCCTTTGAGCAGTAACCATGGATGTATAAAGTAAACTGGATACAGCGTTAGAGGCGGGGCTCCGTTCACTCCTATGAAAGTTGCTCAGTGGCACATGAAACCAAAACACTGCCCGTAGAGCAGGTGCATTGGAGACTTCCATTGGCCAAGCTGGCTACTTTCAGTTTAGTGCTCTGCTAACTTAAACAGGGATAAAATGATTCTGTTATGCAGCTCTTCTAAACTTTTTGAAATGTTCGACTGAATGGATCAAATCTCGATATTGAAATAAGTCATTTTGCGGGGGTTGTGACGCTCCACAAAATGTATTCACACACCGATTTACAAATGTCTCCTTCGCCATGTAAGTCAATGGAAAAGTCTATTTTTTGGGGGGCCACATGGCATCACGTGACGCTGACATTTCACTTTGGCCACTACGAAAATTAGCTTAGAATCCCAACGCACTTCCTTGGGGCCTGGCTGTAACGTTAGCTAGCTCAGTGGTGCTAGGTGAGCTACCAGTAGATGCACACTTCCTTCTACGCAGTGATATGGTTGCTGGTGTAGTTCGGCACAAAGAAAATAATTCCTAAATGAAAGTGCTCACAACAAGGTCTGTGGATTATCTTGAGTAACCAGGGCATGATTCTAGAAAGAGACACTGCTGTTTTTTTAGGTATTTTTTGGGCACTTTGAGCACCACAAACCGAGTCCATCTAGTTCCATTATGTTTGAGAGATAAGGGAGACATCTCTATGGCCGATATCTCAACATTTGGTAACTCGCACCAAAACAATCTAAACTGATAAATAGCATTACAGGTAAGAGACAAATATGTATTTTGATTTGGCTGAACTGTCCCTTTAACTGCAGCTTTTGGAAGTTAAATCAAAGAATGGGTTGTTTAAAGATGTAAGCAGCCTCCCAGTTAAGTCTTTCAACTATCTACTCACCTTTGTTGCTCATAGGAGTGACTGTGGAGTCAGTGTATGACAAACGTTTAAAATATACTGCAGGGGTTTACGTTTCTTGAATGGATCTTTTGATCTAGTCCAATGGTTCCCAACCTCTCTGGCTTGTGACCCATTTGAAATGAGGCAATGCCTATTTGACACCCATTGTCCCAGACTGCATGTCCATATGACCAGGTTAACCAAAATGTGAGTTTTATTCCCTTTTTATTTGTAATGATTTCCGAGGCCTGGAGAGGCAAAGAAAAAATAAAAGCATGTGTTCTATGTATAGAAGCTTTACTATCTTGCTTCCCCCTTGGGTGAGGACGGGTCCTGACACTAAGGCTGGGAATTGATCTGCCCTCTCCTCTAGCCTCTAGGCAAGGCAGTAATCAATGTGTGCCAGGAGCTCCCTGTGGCGGCTGGTGGGATAGTGGGCCCGACACTTTGGGCACTCCAGGAAGCTCTCGTCCAGGAGGTTGGTGACTTTGGAAGGAGATGTAGGACAGTGAGGGTCAGTGATAGTCAGATGCTCAAATTCAAAGCTGTTGTAGTTGCTGGGCTCTGAGAAACGGGTGTTTGGCTGTTTCTGAAAGGGAAAACATTATGTTTATTGAGCAGCTTCTTTGCTGCAGAGTAATATAAAAAGAGTATACTTGACTTTCATAGAAGAAGTATTTTACATTTAATTGCAATTAAGATACTACTAAAGTTTTGACATAAGTCTTTCTAGACTGAGGTTGTACTTCTGAAAGATATAGCAATGAACATGTGGTTATGATATCCACTAAAACTTACAGCAGACTCCAGTTTAGTAATCTGATCCCGGGCCTTGCGAAGCTCCTTCAGCACCTTATGTAACTGGTGCTGCATGCTCTGACGATCAATCTTTTCATTCTCAAAGTCCTTGGCAGAGAGTTGGATCTTAGGAGGGGGAGGAAATATATGAGGAGGAGAGAGAGCCAAGAACTCATTGTACTTGAATTGCACAAGTGGGATCAGTATGGATTTATATAAACAGTTACATTTCTATGTGCTACATACTACATAATGTGCCTGAGCTGATGGATTTTCCACTCATAACCGGGCGGTGAGCGTTCAAATTGTCTAAGCGGTTATTGCTGACCTCGTCGTTTGTTTTCGACAATTTGAAACAGATTTGCGGTTGTGTGAATTGCTGGGCCGTTTATCTGTAATTTACAGTTACCTGTTGCTCCAGAGCTGCAATCCTCCTCTGTTCTTCATGTTGGCTCAGAAGAGACTTCTGCAGCATATTCACCTGTAAAGGCCAAATGATTGGTAAAATCCAACATTTAAATCCCTTTTCCATTCAAGAGGACCAGTGTGCAGGATTCAGGGGCATCTATTGGCAGACATGGTATATAATATTCATAACAACTTTGGTTAGCACAGAATGAGCCAATTATATCAACATATGGAGCAAGTTCGATATGTTTCTACAGTAGCCCAGAACGGACAAATCAATTCAAGGCTCTAGATAGGGCTATCTGCATTTCACATCGGCTACTGCAGTTCTACGCTTGACACATGGGAGAAGTTTACGTTCTGCAGACTCACCACTAGATGCCACCAAATCCTACACACTGGACCTTTAAAATCTGGGTTGACATTTTATTTAAATATTCTCAGACAGTCCCACCAGGATTTTGCGATGTCGTGATCACAACAATTAACACAAATTCAGCCAGTCCCCGTGAATTCTGCGTGTCCAATCCAATCACCAAAACTTTACCGCGAGTCTGACTATTTAAAATCAGTAAAATCTTATTTAATTGTGGAGCTGCGTACAGCTTATTGATTCACTCGGCCCATCTCTCTGTCTCCGTTTATCATGAGATTATCTGCTGTGGAAGCGGAACTCTGTGCCTGGGACAGTCACACAAAAACAGTTACCGGGCTAGCTGTTAGCATCACAAAGCTAACCCAACGATTATTAATGGGTTAAACACCAGAGTCTAGCTGTTTCAGTGTCACCATGAGAACAAACGCTTGGTGTCTGATGTTAACTGCTGCTGCAGGGCTTCGGCCCGAGCAAGTTGTGACGAGTTGTGATGAAATCATGTTGTGCTATGTTAGCTCGCGCTAACCAGGCAGAGAGAGAAGGAGGAGAGGTGCTCAGGGAGACCGTCGAACGGCATCAACAGCTGATCGGCGGTGATCAATCGCTCCCAACCCCCCACCACAACAAATAAATTCTAATTCTGTTGGAAACACTGAATGCTCATAATTATACGCTCCGTTTCCGAGCAATCATCACAACTATTTTTGAAATTTTCACTTGCCCCTGCATTGTCATTGCAAAAAAAATGCTTGTAACATCACATAACTCATCAATCGATTTTTTAATTTTTTTTTTTTAAAAAGGGCTGTGAAATCAGACATTCAACATTCCCAAAACAGCCTGCGAAATCCTGGAGGGACGGTCTCATAAATATCTACTGAAAGTGAACGTGTTACCTGCAGCAGAAGCTCAGCAGATCTCTTCCTCTCCTCCTCCAATCTGATGTCCATGTTCTCCAGTTCCATTCTCATCCTGTCTGACCGCTCAGACAACACCTTTCTCTCCTCAGACACTTCATGTCTGGATGTGATGTTAATGTAATCCACATAAATATTAATATTATTCTTGTTCACTTTTACAGTACTTAAAAAATATTAGTTTGAAACCCATTTACTGCTGTTATTGTTGTTAGTACATTCATAAAGGGTTCATAAAAACCAACTGAGAATTTAAGACAGTAATACTGATAAAAGAAGTGGTATTTTTAAGATAAACGTCGCAATTAATCTGCAGTCTGGCCTTTTCTAATCACAGGCTTTTGTAGTTTCTTTGTACCACTCAGACGTACTGTTTAAAGAAACTGTGACACCAGGTCGACTTGATTTCTACAAGAGCAGGCTTGTTTTACCTGTTGCTGAGTCGCTCCGCCTGCAGCTGCATCTTTACATCCTTCGACTCTTTGCTCTTCTCTTCATACTTCCTCAGTAAAGATGTCAGATCGCTGCACTTGTCGTCGTACCTCCTCTGCAGTGCTGACATCTCATCCTGGAGCCTGGTGACCAGCTCCTTCTGAGACAGCAGCTCGGCCTGAGCCTTTACGGTCTGCGGAGCCGTAGAAAAACAAATTAATTACAAAAATGCCCGAATCCAAGGAATGTAGAAATTTAATAGGGTTGGTGCAGTTGAATGCAGATTCGGTGCTAATTGAACTTCTGAACGGACTGAATGTCAATGAAACTGCACACAGTTTGACAGGGAGACTGCGGCACAAGCCACAAAATTAGACAGTGAGTGAAATCCTGTAGCGTTTACCTGTTCCCTCTGCACACTGAGCTCCTGTTGGCTGCTGGTGAGCTGATCTTTTTGCCTCTCCAGGTCTTTCTGTACCCCCAACAGCAACTGATCATAGTGGCTCTTTAGCTGAGCGTCCTTTTCTGGACCTGCTGAGGTGCCAGGAGCTGAGATAAGAAGTGATAGTTAGATATAAGATATTCATTGCAGCAGAAATGTAAAATTTCTTGCTTTAAGCAGCGTCTGTGTGAAAGACTTACAGAAAGTTTTGCTATTTAATTGTCAAGGCTGTTGTTCATATTTTTAATTCCAGGATTATTTAATTTATTTAATCTTTTCTCATCTCATTTTCACACTCAAAGCCTGTTGTGTTTAATAAGAAATACTAATGAATGAATCAAACTGCATAATTTCACCTTTCCATCTTCCATACTGTCTGTATCACAGCATAGCAACAAGTGTTCCTTTTAATTACTTGAACATTTCGTGTACTTAGCATATGAATGTAGTGACTGAAATGAGGATGTGAGAGGCAGCTAATTCAATTGCTCCTCACCATCTGAAGTGGCCTCTTGTTTGGTTTGCTGCTGCTTCGCCTCGGCCAGCTGCTGCTCCAGCTCCAGCGTGCGGGCGAGGACGGACTGAACGTAGGCCTCTCTCTGCTGGTCGTACGTCAGCCACTGCTGATTCTTCTCAAGAGCCTGGTGGTGAGATGCACATTGCAGGACACTGATAAAATGTAGTCTGTGCATTTACACAGTAGAGCTGCTCAATTCAAGGGCATGGAAAAACTGGACTCGTTTGCTGTATTTTTTATTGTAAATGTCAGGGGCATGAGTTTGGTTTTTCCATCAAAACTACTAAGTGAATAGAAAAGATTTTTCCATCCAAAAACGCAGTACCCAGCGTGCCCTTTGTTGATAGCATCTATTGATATTGACATAAAAGCCGGTTCTAGACACTGAATGATGAACTTCAGAGGATCATTTCATTCCCCTGGCCCTGAACAGAGTAATAGAATGAAATACTTCAATTATACGGCCGATGGCTGAGATATTTCAGTTACAAAGCTATAGCACAAAAGCATTTTTCAATAGTGAGAAAGTATGTAGTTAAATTACAAACAGGCACGTACAAACACACAGTAAATCATTCACTGCACTCACGTCTCTCAGTTGATCTTGTACCAATGCCACGTCTGCAGGAGGTACCTGTCCATTCTGCAGAGACATAAACACATTTTAGAAAATAAAAACAAGTCTGATAAACACAATATTGGCTTCGAAACTTCTATCTGATCTAGCCGTCACAAAATAAATGTATATTTACACTGGTTTCAAAATTAAACAGACAGAATTTAATTTGGATTGGCATGAATTAGCAAGTCCTAATAAGCAGAACTCTGTGTCATGCACCAGAAAACAGTTCCCTGCTGTCTGCCACTGTCATTTCTGTTACAGTGCTGTCACTGAGGTGCCTTTGAAAAGTAATTTAAGTTCAAGTTAAATTTAAAAGAACTGAGGGTTTTCTGTCCAATATTCCACAACACAGCGAGGGACTTGTTTGACATCAATCCAAGATAAATTAGTTGTTCTTAAAGAAAATGCTTTTTGTTCATGATGTTATGTTTGTCATCAGTTTTCTTAGCAAAATCTCAACAGACCCTTCAAACAGGAGGTTTACCACAGGCTTTAAATCACTTGTAGGCTCTCCAGTACGGCTGGAAATCACTGGTTTCATCACAGTATTATATTGTATTGATTTTCTGAACAACGAAACAATATTTGCTGATATCACAAAGTCTGCCACGATACGATTCAATTCGATATATTGTCTTTTTCATAGTTGCTTGTTAGTGACTACATTCTCATGCACACTAATATTTCACCATTATGGCCCTTGTAGTGTAAGAGTTAATCCCTAATCAAGTAGAAGTGTTATACTGCATAAGTTGATTAAGAAACAAAAGCCACATAACCATCATATAACCATGTTTTATGTATAAGGTCTTATAAAATCGATTGAAATGCATTTATATGTGTTAAAGCATTGTTATACATGTTAAGAAACACACAATACAGAGATATGAGCTGACATTGTATCCACACTAAAGAACACACATATAACCTATCATGTTCTGTATAATGATAACACACACACACACACACACACACACACACATTCACGTTTGTATTACCTGATGCACATTTAAAAGTTTATATTGCATAAGAGCACAAAGGACTGCATAAAAAAGTCCCTAAGATTCACATGTTTTTTAAAAAATAAAGTGAAAGCAACTCTAAAGCTAAGGGTGGAAGATTTGGGAAATTCCAGGCTCAAAACGAAAGTGATACACCATTAAAAACGGGCCTGTTCATGATTGGACAAAAAGAAAAAGATTGCCACCAATAGCTTTGGATTGGAGTGGGATGGATTAGCAGAAGAAGGTGGAGACTCTACCCAGTCTCCACCAGCATAAAAGCAGACGCGCTGAAAGTGAGTTTTCAGTCCAGCTCCGGGGCTTGACTCGTTGAGTTGTATGTGTTGAAGCTTGTGAACACATTAAACTCGATTGCATCGGACTCTGCCTGTCTCCAGTGTTTCTTTGAGTATTAAGTAGCTGACTCCAAGGTACCAGATCGACATCAGAGGACAACCGAGAAGCAACGTTGAGGACAAGGTCGGGAGCCTACAGGCCCAATTCCAGGCACCAATTTTTGCCTCTACACCCTGTGTCCATATTTGAGGACATCACATTTTGGGTTTACTGGACCTTATACTTCATTCTGCTTACTTTAGACCTGTTGTCCTCGTTCGTGGACACTTTTTTGTGCCATTTAGTGCTGGCAAAACCACAATACACTAATCCATGTAAAAACAAGATGGCAGCCATCTCTGCCAGGTCAGTCTGCGGCTGATCCCAACACAAAAGTGGACAAGGTCCAACACCTGATGAGATTTTATGGTTGAAACTTGTTTATCTATGATTAAAAACATTTGAAGTTTAATATGCCATACAAACTTTACCAAATTAAGCAACGGTAACAAGCTACGACGTTGTTAATTAGAAAATACTAGTTTAAAGATGTCAAGACTTTATTATCGTCTCGTTTGAGGACATTGGGACTTTATTATCACTGACAATGTTTAGTTTTTTATACTAATCAGGTCCTACTGATCTAAAATAGCTGGGAGAAATTGAAAGTGCATACCAAACAACAGTTTAGGTATCGGGAGGATATTCAGATTTTGATACAGGTAATGTAAACAGCATATTCTGTTCGGATATTCCGAATTGGGCCTGATTCCAATCAAAGCATTTTCTGATTAGGACGTGGAATATGCCAATATTAGTCAGGTTTTAGAGGCACTTTGGACATGTATACAGTACATTCAGAGTATGCGTCTTAACTGGGGCTTTTACCGCAGTTTGTAAGATATGGCCACTTGTGTGTTTACGGTCAGCACCTGTACGTTGTCATGGATACGTTGCTCACAAACCAAGGCTTGGATAGCATGCTCAAAAGAAGGCCCACATTTCTGGTTGGAAGCAGAAACACACCTACTTTTAAACACTATGAAAGCCCTGGATATTAGCAGGTTTTTGGATATGTGTAAATATTGCAACGCCAATCTTTCCAAGACAATGGTTAAAGGAATGAAAGAAGAAGGCTGTGTTTGTACGGTTGAACAACCCTGCCAATGGTGGAAGACTTAGAGCAAATTTGCACAAGTGGCTCCAGCCGTTTCACTTTGACATGAAAAACGAAATGTTAGCACACGTTAATTGGAGTTTGCATGGAGTTTCCAATATTAGTGGAACTTAGAAGAAAATTTTTTTTTCAGAATAATGGCAAAAACTGGAATATTTTGCACATGTACAACTAATCATTATTTACCTAGCGCTTGGCTGCTAGCACTGTTTGAATGCTTCGGAAAGAGGAGCATATGGACAAAATTGGTGACAGAGAAGTGCCATGGGAATTTCACAATAAAGGCCTATCTTAAGGATGACATTATGAATCGATGTATTCACTTTGCATTGATGATATTGGTTCATTAATCACTGAATCAATATATCGATCCAGAGAGATGTATCGTTACACCCCTACTTGACAGCTTCAATGATTACTTAGCTTTGTTTTTAATAATGCAAGTAATAACACTGGAGCAAATGATGCTTCTACACACTACTTGTTCCAGAGACTTGACCCTACGACTAAGGGCACAAACCCTTGAGCCAATTCCTCGACATGCATCCCTAGAAGACTACCTATCATCTCATAATTCTGTCAACCTGACCCTGAGGTCTCCATGTCTGATCCCACCCAAAGTGTAATCTTAAGGAAACCCTTTCAGAACAGTAGGCATCAACAATTATCTCTGTTGTTGAGCTTGTCAACTTTTTCTAGATGGGTTTAAACGTACGTCCCATAAGCTAAGCCAACTAACAGCTTTTGCGAGTCCAAGAACGTGGGGAAGGTTGAGGTCAGGGTCTGTCGGTCAGATTATGTCTAGTAATGCGAAAGGAACTAAGCTAAGGGCTTGGGAACTTCCTGGAACTTTACCAGACAGACATAGCGATAAGGAGATGTATCTACAGCGGGACCCGAAAGACACCGATATCACAAGGAACTATGTGTTTACAAGTATCACCTATTCCTATCTATTTGTATACATACTCTGCATTTTAATACCTTCCAACCTTGAATCTAAAGCAGAGACATAAAAACTAAAGCAGGTGTTATGCAAACAATATGAGAGAACATTTAGATTCAAAGACAGTATTTCCAGCATTCTGGTGACCTTTATGAGAAACAAAAACAAGGAACTTTAAAAAACTGCATCTTATTTTTGTAAAAACTCCCCTCGTCTTTCTTCACACCCTTCTTTTCTTTTAGTCACAACTGAGACAACAATGTAGCTATACGGTCTACAATTCTAGGTAACACTGTTATGATTAGAAACATCAATGATGAACGGGCCTAGCGGTGTACAGTATGCACAGTTACAACAGGAGCCTTTAATAGGCTGCGGCAGCTAACGTTCCTACATAAAAGCACGTCTTTATCCGTGTAAACAATACATGCTTTATGCTGGCTGATGCACAGAGACTCCTTCACCCCAGCTGATTCTGAAGTTTGATTAAGATGGAAGACAATCAGGAGACATTATGCTGAGGGAAAGCTCCTGGAAAAACTGGCTGAGACTCAGGAAAATTAGGTGGGGTTTTTTTTCACCTCTTGAAATTAAATATGAATTAGGCTGAATTAAGCTTCACTTTGGGCCCCAAAAGCCCCAAAGTATGTGATCTCTGAGTGTTCAGCTATCCGAATTCCTCAGGTTTTTACTTGTGATTTTGCCACCTCTCCAGAAACCAAGGAGAATCCTGATGACCGCTCTGTACATGTGTTGTGAGGGCCTGCTGTGCTCAAGGCATCAAAGGGCTGACTGCAAATCAGTGCTGCCTTTTGATACAGACGGAGAGCCTACAATTGTGAGGGAGTGCCAACCACTATACATCCCATATTTATCTATATTCCATCATATCTATACAATCCCACTGACAAAGGGTCCCTTTTATCTCTCACAACTGATGTCCTGTTGAACAGATATTGATGGCTACAGGAGTACCAAAGAATAGTGTATTTACCTTTACAGTGTGTCATTTGTGCCACGTATTTGTTGCACCTTTAGCTTCCACTACAACAAATTCTCCAGAGACAGGATAATGTCAATGTCAGAGGAAAACAATCAGAGGTCACACAGTGCCACCCAGTGGACAAAGGAACAACTGCACTGGCATTTTCCAAAACAAGTCTCTCGTCATGCAGTACACTCATTTGAAAATCTGTTTCTGTTGAAATGTACATTAAACCTAATGACATCAAGGTGATATATTTGTTAGGTGTACAAGCTACTGATCAAAACAGGTGACATGATTTTTCAAAAAACCTGACTGAAGGCAAATGTCACATCCTCTCGGTTGTTTCAAAAACACTGTTACAGGAGTTTTGTACACAGTCTTCTATATGCCAATGTCTTAGCTAGTCTTTGTAAGCATGCGTAGTTGCCGTTTTTTACGTTCATTCCTAGTATACATTAACATAATTCTTGGCTTGTTTTAGAGCTTTACATTTATATTGTGTGTTTGTGTTCCATGTTGTCTGTCTGCCTGTCTGTCTTGGCCAGGACACTCTTGAAAAGAGACTTTTAATCTCAAGAGGTTTTTCTGGTTAAATAAATAAATACAAGACACATTTTAAAGTCAACTACATTATTAGAAGGGTGCTGAAATGATAATCAGTTATGTGAAAAAGGAGGCCACATTAATGCCAGTGCCACTGAAGCCTTTCCCAGCTGACATTGGGTGAGAGGGAGGGTACACCATTGACAGGTCACCAGACTATCACAGGGCTGACACATAGAGACAGACAACCATTCACACTCACATTCACACCTACGGGCAATTTAGAGTCACCAATTAACCTGCATGTCTTTGGACTGTGGGAGGAAGCCGGAGTACATGGAGAAAACCCACGCTGACACTGGGAAAGCCCCCCACCTCTTGCTGTGAGATGACAATGCTAACCACGGCAGCACCGTGCCGCCTCATTACTGATAATTTATCAAAAATCGTATTGTGTGATCATTATGTGCAAGCACCAACCCCTCAATGCCATCGCAATACTGATATCAACCTATTTGGTCACAAATATTGACAGTGTTCACGAGTAAGGATTGCCCCGGGCAAGTAAAATGCCATGTCGGGCTAGTAAATCTGGCAATGTACTTGCCTGATTGCGCAACAGGTACAAAAATTAAGTAGACACATCACTGATGATGGAAGTAGCAAAGGAGTGAGCAATCTCACTTTAATCTCTGTTGAGAGTTGCACTTGCGCAGCACCAATTGGGCACTTGCGAGAAAATGGCAGCCATTAAAGAAAATGTACGAGCTAAAGAGCAACAAGCATTTTAATTATCAGGGAAACAGCAGTTTAGTTGGGTAGTATGAGAGGATGTGGGCAAAAGTCAACTATGAACTGTGCAGTTTGCTGCAAGTTTGATAGCAAGGCAGATAAAATGTTTCTTTAAGGACAATAAAGTTTGGTCCTTGTTGTGATTTGGTAACTGCTAATAAATGAAACAATATGTGGAGGGGGAAGTTAAAATGTACTTCAGGCAAGTAGATTTCTGACCCACTTGTCCGACTGGGCACATAAAAAAAAAACCATTAACACTGAACTCAGTGTGAAATTTGATTTTCTCCATATTGCCCAGCCCTAATTAATATTTGTTTTGATACTGTGCATCTGTTTAATTTTGGATACTGTATATTTGTTTATTGTACATAGTGTTCTTTATCCATTGTCCCTTGTGATATCTTCTATCCTTTGTTCTTATACTCTTGTTATTCATATTTTTCAGCATTTATACCTTGTGTTTTATTGTTAAACGACATTCAGAGTGTGAGGCAAAGGAAGAACTTCATTCACAATAAATGCCATAACTTGTAAAGGTTTGAGTATAGAGGCCACAAGTCAACCTACCATGGACTGTGTTTCCAGGGACTGACAGCGAGCAGAAACAGTGGCCAGCTGGTTTTTCAAGTTCCCTGTCTCCTGTGACAAATTCTGGAACAACGCGTCCCTTTGCTCTGCCTCCTTCCTCCGCTGCTCCAGCTGGGCCTGCAGTGATGCTACCACCTGAAGAACACAACACCATGAACAAACAACACCTTGACGAGCCTCCACAGCAGCCACGTTAACCTGATTTTTTTTTTTTCCTCCTTAAAACCTTTGTTTATGCAGAAGCAGTTCACTGGGGATACTTGCTGTTCTCCAAGCAATTATCTGCTTCACACAAATGGCATTACATGGCTGGCAGTGCGCTGGCATTGCCCACTGAGCAGCTCTGGTTTTAGCACTTTGGTTGATGAAAGTTAATGAGGAAGAGGCAAGTGCGATTAAATCACATTACATATTCAAGATGTCTGGGAAAACAAATAGCTGATATTCCATTTACCAGCATGTTATTTCCAAGTTTTAGCCTCATGGCACTCTGACTAGCCTAAATTAGAAAACGATTTTGGCAACAATAGAAGAGATTTCACACGGATAAGCAACAACCTCAAACAAACAGCATCAGTTTCTCCAACAGTGTCACAAAGACACACTCACAACAGTGAAAGAAAGTTGGGTTTATAAATATCAAGTGAACAGCATACACACCATGTGTTAGTATGCAGTTTTTGCTGGCTGTCTAAACGTCACTTAGCTGAGCTGCTGTCAAAACGGGATAGAAGCTATTTCCCCCCCAACTGCTTTTTATGGCAGCTCAGTGGGGATCTAGTATGATTTTTTTTCCCCCTTTCTGACAGTTGTCTGCTGCCAGCAATACATATGCCACCAATACAATGCCAAAAGTGCAACAAATCTTCACAAGCTGAGGAGTACTCTCAAAGACACAGCTGTGGGTATATTGCCTCAACCTGGGCAGAGAAATGCTGCCTCAGTATGTCCGAACCTGTCTTTCTGTGTGACCATGTTGACAGAGGGCTTCCAGCTGGATCTACACCAGTCTGCCGTAAATTTGATTTTTGTAGCCATATATTTCTGCAGAAATGTGTCATGTATACACACCTCTCCTCCTTTAGCTGACAGCTGCTGTCTCATTGTTTCTAGTTCCTGTTCTTTAACGAGCAACTGCTGATTGTTTCTCTCTCGCAGCGTCTCGAGGGAAAGGATCCTCTGAAATAATCAACACGAGACACCATGTATTAAAACATGAAAACAGGCACAAGACATGCTGACATCCAGACACATTTAAATCCAACACTTTCTTCACCTCCAGCAGCTTGCTTTTATCTGTGTCAGGGGGTTTGATGTGTCGCTTGGCCAGTTCATCGATCTTTCTCCTGAGGTGAGCGTTCTCCTTCCTGACTTTGTCCAGCTCCACCTCAGCTTTGGACGCAGAGCTGCTGGATTTGAAACCCAACCTGCTGACGATGGTCTCTTTGGCACCTTTGGATGTCATGGCTGCTTTGTTGGGTGTTGAGGAAGTAACCTGAACTTCAAAGAAAAGCAAGACATCACATAGATTTGTGTTTCTTGTGTAAAATTCACCTGATAAATTGTGACAGAAATCATTTAGACAGTAAATAATCAAACTTAAGTGAAAGCTCAAAACACTAAACCCTTATGAAACATCCCATATCAAGTATAAAACTGCTGCCATGCAGACAAACTATTATATATTTGTATTAAAATTAAATTATGCAAAAGGATTTACAGCTTACAAGTGTAAATCGACTAAAAAATGAACAAATTTGTCTCTAAAATATTCACAATTTCAATGTTTCCAGTAAATTAGCTAAACGTCAGGCATTTACATTTATCTACAGGCTTATTTCATAGTAATTTATACTCATATTATGACGTAATTAAGTGTAAATTCCAAATAAACACACAGTAAACCGATACTACGTAGTAAAACTGACATTTCCTGTTCATTAGCTTACACACACCGTCGCACCTGTCATTAGTCCAAAGCTTTTCATAAACTACCGTTAAACCGTTTTAATTGCAAACCAGCCATTTTAAACCAATACAACGATAGCAAATATTCTCGGCAGAGTTTGAAACAAAATATTTTACACTCACAGATAAAATAAAGTGAAGATATCCTCCGTAAAACAGCCTGTTTGTGACAACAACAAGACCGTTTTCTAACCAAACGCTTTCGTTTCCTGAAGTTTGAATTGCAGCGCGTTGACGTCATATCCGTGATGTGGAAATGGGGGTGCGAATGTTTGCATTACGCGGCGTGTCTCGATTAGGACATGTTGGGCGGTGCAGTGTGGGAAATATAGCGATTTTTATAATTCTTTGTTCATATAATTTACAATGCTATCAATCTACACTATTTCCGTTCAATTTACGTAGCGTTTACACTCAAATAAGCTAAAAATCAGGCTTTTCAGCGCTTTGGCAACTGATACATGTTTTACACCGGACCGCCCCGTTGCTCTGGATGAAGCGAAGACACAGAGGAGACATGTATTGCCCACCCACACACTGGTTTGTCTTGTTTGAGGATCTCAGCTCTGTGAAACCTCTACAGAGTGACATTTATATAAAAATATAATGGCAGTGGGCATTGATTAAGCTGAAACCATCTTAAAGATGAAAACTTTTCCTGTGACTCAAAATACTCTTAGAATAGAGCCTGTATTACTTATAAATGGGGTAGAAATTGAAAATAAAAAATAAAAAAAATAAACACATAAGACGTTTTTCTCCTAAAATCCAATTTCCTTCATATTCTGTATTTCTAACAAGATTAAATAGACTTATTTTAAAAAGTTGCCCAATATCCACCTTTGTAATATAATGTCTCGATTAAGTGCTTTGAATAAAACAAGTACATTTAGCAATAATGAACCTGAAATGCTGATACATTTGTTTTTTAGTTTGGATTTGGAAATACATATTTTAAGGAATATTTATAAGACGTTATTGTTTATTTTGACAGCAGTGTTGATTATGATCCTGCTTGGTAAATTTCATACACACAAATCTAAATTGACCTTGTTTTTTCCTCCTTATTCAGTCTCTTGTCCATTCGACAATATGCAGTTTCTATGATGTCTGACTCTGGAACATTTACCTTTGTTCAATAAAACTGAATAGGGGAAAAAAACCTTTACAGAGTGGCATTGACACATCACTCAAAGACCATATTCATAGAAACTGCACTGCCAGGAAACAGCGTATTTCCTGCATGATATTTGATAATAGCATGACACTCTGACACTGCCTCCTATTATCAAGAGCCATCATGAGAGATGTAGATGGTCTTCGTCAGAGCATTAACCAACAGCTTTCAAGTGACTGACTCATTACAAAAATGTTTTTACAAAGGGACTGTTCTTTACATATCAGAAAAGGGGGGTATTTTTTTTTTTTTTTTTTTTTTCTTTACACTCCCTAAAGCTACAAATAGTTTTCCTTGAGCCTCCCTGAGTGACTGGCAGAAAATGCATGACCCTCCCTCCACCATAAATTACTCATTGGATTTTAAAAACGTACCCTTCGAAGTTTGAAAGTTAAAGTTGGAGACGAAATCCTGGAGTTGAAAAAAGTCTTTTGGCATGCATGCTGGTTAATTTGTGCAAACTGTTTATTTCTGGCCAAATTTTAAATGAGCAGTAGACTGAAGGGATTTTGATAATTATACATTTTTGGTCTTTTTTTTTTCTGACACAAGCACTTGTCGCATCTGAGGTGTCCAAGGACTGTCCGAAATGGGAATATCCAAAGATAATTTCTGTTTTCACAGTATCTGGCTGTGATAAATGGTGTCATCTTGGCGTTTTTTAAAGAAATTATGCCTTCCAAACCCACTTGAAAGGCATGATTTCTTTAAAAATCTGCAGTGAAATAAACACAAAATACAACCATTTTAAAAAATAACTTAATTCACTGGGCCGACTGCTGGCAACTTTTAAGGCGGAACGTTAACTTCTGATGTTACTCAATGCACGAGCTGACAACATGAATCCATCAGCACACCTTAAATTTCACTGTGACAACTTTGACCATTACTTTAGTTTTTAAATGACACGCATTTTGTAATGAGTGGATCTTCAAGTGTTTATATATATTAAAATCGACCGGGTCATGTGAACTGCACATATTCTAATCCTCACTCAGAGAAAAAAAAAATCATCATAGAGTGTAGTTCCTGTGGGCTCCGGCAACACTAAACCCCTGAGCTTGCCTGAGAAGGACTAAATGCACAAACCCGCTATTTTTAAATATCCCATGGAGAGAGACTCTCACTGCAGCCTGTTTTATTCTGTTCTGAAAATGTCGGCATGCAGCCTCGTTCTGTGGACGATAAACGAGGTGCAGACTTCCATCTGTGTCACCGATAATGAGGAAATACAGTGAGTGCTGGACGGAGCAGTGAGTGACAACAACCCTGCCCACATTTAAGAGCAATGTTTGCAGTGGAACCACTAGGGTCTAGTCACCATGTCTGAAGGGTTACTTTGGTTCCAAAGGTACCATACTGAAAGTGTTTGGAAACCGGGCTTTACTGTCACTTTCACTGGTGACCATGTTTACATAGACTAAACAACATTCCTGTATATAGTATACCTTTAAATGTGATTATCATTCTGAATATTTTTGGGTTGTGGACAAAACAAGACATTTATGGACATCATCTCAGGCTTCGGGAAACACTGATCGACTCTCCACCATTCTCCGACATTCTGAGAAAATAACTGACAGTTTAATCAACTATGAAAATAACCATTAGCTGCAGCCTGAAACACAGACATGAAGAGACTCAGTAGCTGTAGAGGAAAGAGCAATAAAACCAGGGTTTGTATTTTCCCATTGTAGGGCAGGCTAATGGCAGGTTAATAGGGGCTAATTATAATGAATTTTAGGGTGTAAATACCTTACATGAGCTACACAGTGCTTACAGTTGAATAATAATAGGTGCGAGAGTTTCATTATTTCTTAAAATTGAGAAATTAATGACCATTCCCGTGCTAAATGAATCTTTGAGTAATGCAGAATCAACTCAGGACACAACCTAGATGACCTCATTATTTTGTTCATGTTTTATCGCAGCACAGTAATTAGCATGTCAGGTGCTATATTTTGTAGTTGGTATGACATCCTTTTATAGCACGCCAGGTGACGTGTTGATACTACAGTGTTAAATAGCAGCACAAAACAAAGTGTTTAAAGTAGTGAAGTCGCACGACAACCCTGTATAGACCTTTAACCTTCCAACAGCAGCATGATGATCAATTAAAGCTCACTGTTTATGCTGCCATTAGGGCAAACAGAGGCAACGAGTCAAAGTCGTAACACAATAATTACAACATTAATTAATCAGGCTTGTCATTCATGTCATTTTCTTTACATTCTACCATATACGTTTTCTTGCAGCATGTTTCATATCCACCTTATTATTGACTCTTTATACATTTCATGTAGGATTAGAGTGGAAGCCAAGAAAACGTGTCCAATAAATCTGCCATATCTCTTAAAACATGATCAAAAGTCATTTAAATAATATGAGGAAAACAATGAACTTATCCAAAAACATTATTTTCATTTTAAAAAGCAGTCAATCCAGATTGCCACCTCACATTTGGGAATTTATTTCTGCCTAGAGAGAGTGTGTTTCTAGCCTGGGAACCAGACAAATCCACAAGCACAGGTTTTATTTGCTCTGGCAGATCATTTGCATTTGTGAATTGGTCCTGCGATGCCAGGCTGGTGTGTTTTCTATTTCAGAAAATGTTTCAGCTGGGGCGTCGGTGGCTTAGTGGTAGAGCAGGCGCCCCATGTACAGTACAAGGCTGTTGCCGCAGCATCCAGCTCGTTGGCTCTTTGCTGCATGTCATCCCCTCTCTCTCCCCCCCTTTCATATTTACCTGTCCTGTGCATTAAAGGCAAAAATGCCCAAAAAATATCTTAAAAGAAAATGTTTCACTACAGGTGAAGTTTGGCTTCTCAGCGTAGGTGCACAGTCTGTTCTGGGATCAAAATTCGTAGCTGTTTTTCCCACATACATTCAGCCACAGGGGCGTTTAAAGCATATAAATAACTCCACTGGCAGCACGAGTACATTAAGAGAGGGTTTACTGTTAAAAATAACCCATCATCCTTGCTTTCATTAGAAGGCAAACTATGCCTGTCTTACAATATTATAGATTTGATTTGATCTGACAAAGGTGAAAACTTCAAGTAACACATGAATGATTTTTATTTACATATTATTTATGCTGCGCCGGCTGCATTAGATAAGCTCTAGACCTCTCGCAGGCTTTGTTGTAGGCACGATCAATCCCTTGTACTAAAGTAACCCCTTTCAGGAAACTTGTTTTTAAGTTCTTCAAAACCTTCAGCAGCGGAAAATTCTTTTCAATCTTTAAAAACTAAAAGACTTTATTTGAAATGCCTCAGATGAAAACTACTTGCAGTCAATAGACTGTTCCTGTCAGCGACCTTGGCGGTATAAATAGTGGTTGGCAATTATGAAGTGCGTGTAATGTTTGAAGTGTTATTGTATTCACAACTGTGATTCATATCAAAAGTGAAAGTTGGCTTTAAGTTGCTCAAATGAACTTTGAATGAAGTAATTAAATTTTTCGCAGGGGTCAATGTTGTTTACTCAGTACTTTTCAAAATTAAAAGAATTAATTGGTGTAAAAGCAATAAACTTGACACTATGAAGTTCTCATAGTGGGTTGGCGCGATATCAGAGTTTCACTACACGATTACTGTGGCCGAAAGAGCTCACAATAACAATATTATCACAGTATCTACAGAAAAAGTGAAAATAAAGGCAATAATTCTATCAGTCAAGATCATTTTGGCAAATTAATTACACTAAAAATACAAATGCAGGGAGGTGGCAGGAGAGTCTGCAACCATAACCGTACAAAATCATACAAAAGCAGCAATTAGACTTAATGGATACTGAAAAGGTAACCAGATGGTGTTGGGGAGGGAGACAAAGCAAGACCTGAAAGAAATGCAAATGATTTTAGAGAGCTGGATTATTTATACCAGAGGTGCTCAGTCTTTTTTTGCTGCTCAGGTCCCCTTACAAGATAGCAAATATACCAGACACCCCCTCATGTGCATCCCTTGGAATAATTGTATGTAGCCCACTTATTACTTTTGTAGAGTCTTAGTTATTATGTGATAGAACAACACAAGAGAATTTTTTAGAAAGATATTATAGGTGGATTAAAAGTATTTGCATCATCTCGACACAACCCAGCCAACATTTGTATGCCAGGTGTCTTGCATCCCTTTTGATATGTGAAGGTATTGCGAGCTTATGGGTATGATGTGGGGGTGGGTCGGTAAATGAGAGCTATGTATGTATGTTTTATGCTGTGATTGCATCCACTGTAATGAAGAGTGTTGTGTGTTTTGTGTCGGACTCCCTTGAAAACGAGATGGTTCATCTCAAGGGGCTATCCATTAATAAACTTTGTTGTATATATTGGGCCCATGTGGGTAGTAAATGGGCTGTAAAATGTGCCCTATACAGGACTGTCCACAACTTTCATATTGGCCCCATGACACTTGCATGGATGGGTTTACCCTGGTAGGCCCCAGATAAGATGCCCATTTTGGACCCATACCCACTTTGTTCACAGGTAGCCCCAGCACAACCCATGTGGGGCCCACCTGGGCAAACACACCCGTGTGGGGAATTTGCATGGGACCAATATGGAACACATGGACAATCCAATATAGGGCCCATTTTTCAGCCCATTTACTATCCACATGGGCCCCACATACAAATGTTGGCTGGGAGAATATCAATAAAACAATGCAACTGACATCAGTTCAGAGAGAAAGTTTCACTCGGAGTGCAACATCGGCTGAATAAAATGCAGGTTCTGATAGATAAACTAAGCACAAAAAGTAAGGAAATGTGTGTTTGATAGATTATTTCTTTGTTGTAACAATGTTTCTTGGCAATAAATCGTATACCATTGGAAAGCCTGTTTATTTCCCTTTTAAATGGTGCCACATTTGTAAGAAACATGCATTTCTGGGATGAGCAGCAGAGCTGAGTATGTGGGTTGTGCCCATGAAAAATTTGCCAAATCTTCTCTGCCAATGCCAAACAGCTTTTTTTTCTTCTTCTTCTTTGCTGTTGCTATTGACTCTTGTTTTCAGCTTCTGGTACCCCCAGGTGCCGACAATCAGGTGCCTGATTGGCACCTGATTGTCAGCACCTGTGAGCATGGGCCCTGCTACAGTGGTCAGTTGGTGTCTGCTCCAAGAATAGTTAGTTAGATATTGGGGTGGCAGTAGGGACTTGGGTAGGGAACCAGACAGTCACCTGCTCACGTCCCCGTGCGGACACAGCATGGTGCACTGACTGCTAGCTGGAGAAGTGCCAGTTCGCCTCCTGGGTACTCCAGAGGTGCCCCTGAGCAAGGCACTAAACCCCAGACTGTTTGGGGTGCCTGTCCAAGGCAGTCCCCTCATTCTGACATCTCTCCATTTAATACAAGTATAAGTCCTGTTTGTGCATGTGTGTGTATTTGAGGCCTGTGTGTATGTCACAAAAACTGAATTTCGCCTTGGGGATTAATAAAATATATCTTCTTCTTCTAATTAAAAAAAAGAAGTTATAATTTAAATTTATGAATCTGAAAACTTTTCAGGGACACTGGCACTCTGGCAGAGTGCCACATATCCTCATTCAACGGTTCGTATGATATCCTACAAAAATGCACACACAATAGTTCATATGATATCCCACAAGTTATGGCCCCATTAATGACGTCACGTACCTAACTGAAAGTTGAGTACTTAAAATAAAAGCTTGGGTTTAGGTAAGTAAACTTTGTGTGTTTGGGTTTAGGAAAAGAAACATGTTGACCACACAACTGAAAATACATCAAAGTTCTTTTAAAGTTCACACAGTTCCAAACACCGATCTCCTAGGGACACAGTCTTCCCAGGGTTACCGTAAAACTTAAATTAATAGCCCCGATTATTATTTGCTTCTTTATGGGACAGGCCTTTAATTCCGAATACAATCAAATTGTTCATTTGAACCAGTAAGAGTATTACTTGGTTAAAAATTAGACTTTGAATAATATAGCAGTTATGTCACCTGTTTCACTGTATCCAAGAAAAACACCACTTTATCCTGCCAAAACAGTATTCATAACTTGGATTAATTTTTATGGAAAACACTTTTGATTCTTTTGATCTGAGGACCCTAATTACAGTCACCCTGGTTGGCTGTGTTCACTAGTCTGTCCAAGCAGTAACTCCCAGCTGAGGATCAACAACATGGATCAATATAAAGCCTTCTCATGGCTGAACCAGTAATGGCCTGCCTGGTCAAAGGACACCCCAAGATGCATTCTGTTCTCGTACCATCAGAGCAGTAGATATCCATAACTCTGCTCCCTGGAGAGAAGCACAGAGATGGAGACATATTCCAAACTGGATGGAGTCAGCTCTCCCATGCTAAAGCTGGGAGACTCTTCCCTTCAGCTTTGTCCAGCTGGCTAATTAAAGACTACAGGGAGACAGCAGCATGACAAGTAACATGTCACCAAAGAAACCTGTACTATAATTTATCTGGACAGCACAAGAGTAAAGATGTTTCTTTCTGTTCACCATTCAGTGATTCACAGAGCTGCCAGACTCTCAGCCTGGCCGCAGGTTGTCTCACCAGGGCTGGGAGGAGCTTGGCTCATGGATCAGTCTCCTGGTGAGCCATGTCCGCATCATCAGCAGAGCACAAGCAGCTCGACCACTTTGCAGCAGACCTCATGCTGCCCCGCATTACCGACTTGCCTTGCTCCCATCGCCTGGAGCTGGATCACTGAGTGACCTGGGAGAGGCACACTTCCGTTGTGGCTTACACCGGCTCTGCAATGTACCGGCGAAGCACACAATCTATCAGTGAAAGAGATTTTGTGCCCCGTAGAGAGCCATAAAGTATAAGCCAAATCACCTTGATTAGATCAGATCAGATCAGATGAAACTTTAATGAAATTGGGCTGCAGAGGGTAAACAGTGGAGTGTTGCATGCTCTCTTGTGTTGCTATATTTTCCTCCTACATTAAAAACACATACAGGGCAGGTGGGGTGGGCTCTAAAATGTTTGTCGGCATTAATGTGTGTATCAGTGTTAATAGGAACTCTGTGCATGATGTCTCTCAGCCTCTTATGCCAGGATAGGTGGATACCCCTGTGACCCTGAGAAGGATTAAGTTAAGTAAGAGAAAATAAGCATTCTCAGACGAACAACTTGGAAATATTAAACCAAAAAAACTGCAAAACAGAGATTTCAGCATGTGCAAACCTGCAGCAGCACTACAGCATCATAGCTGCAAAACGTCATAAAACAAAGTGAGATTCATGATCCATTAATATTTCATAACAGTTCATTAAAATTTACAGATGTTTACAAACACATCGAACGGGCACATCAGCCGGGACTCACAACAAACACACACCGACAACACAACATGTACGAGTGTGTCTGAGCAAAAAACAAAATCATGTTTTTTTTACGCTTAGATGAATAGAAGAATGAGATGGCAGGCAGCAGGCTGCTGTTCTGGAAATAAAGACTTCACTGACTCTATTGATTGTGACATCAACACAACTGTGAAAAAGTATGACAAAAGTTCATTTTGTCACTGAAATCCACCCACAGATCAGTCTGCCTTACCGCACTGAAAATGAAAGAGCTTGTTAAATTTCGCAGCTGCACATTTCCATTAAATTGCTGACCTGTCCTCCCTGCACGACTGAGCATCCTTAACAACTCTCAATTTTAGGTTTATTAATTATTTATATTTTATTTGTTTGTGTCCCGGCTTGACCAGGCACCTTCTCTGTAGTATTTTTTGCAGGGATGGAGCCTGACACACTGGCTGATTATAACTCTATGACAGACGCATAGACTCTGAGTCTGACACTATTTTTATCTCAGCAGCAAACCTTAAAAGGTCCTATTTTTTCTCTCAGCACATTCTCACTCCGACCTTGTCACATATCAACATTTGGTCATGGACCTTCCACGTCCAGATAAGACATGAAAGGTACCCTTGTTGTGTTGGTTGTTGATGTTCTGCGACGCCGTGTCAAGTTCTGCCTGTTACATACATTGTCTTCTTTCAAAATACCCTTCCATTTTCACAGGAAATTTACAGTTTACATACAGTCTCTTTCAAAATAAATGCACTATGTTAGTACAACACCGCAACTTGACTTTTTTTTTGCCTCTAACAACTAACGCAGATGATTGGGTTTAGGCAACAAAAGCATGTGATTTGCTGTATAATCTTACAGGACACAAACACCGCTCTCCTGGGTGAAAGTCGGTGTTTGTTGGACCCATGAACCACCCCTCCTGCCTGCCCTGCTCGGGCTTTCACCGCCTTACCTTTCGTTCTTGTCCCACCATGTTTCTCCCTGTCGCTGCCGAGTGCCATTTAACTATAACAGCGACCCACCATGTATCATGCCAACGTTAAAGGACGGCTTTTTTCATCAGTGTCTGACAGCACAAGTCACTGCCCAAGCGCCGGATTTCAACGACTTTGGAGTAAGACAGAGTTGCTTTAACAGCTTCTTTCTATGAGTAGTTCTACATGATACAACCCTGTCTTCTAAAAATTGTGGCTGTATGTTTTGGTAACGTAATCGCTGCCTGGATTGTGCTTTTTCAAGGTCTTCCTGCATATTCTAATACTTGCTTTTTGCCTGGTTGTTTTACACAAAATTCCATCTGCCATTTCGAACTGGTTGGATTTATTTATTTCCATTCTTACGTAAGGTGCTGGTATCATTCTAGGGTCACTAATAAGGATTAGAAAATGACAACAATGATGATGGCATTGGCTCAAAGAATATCTGGTCTGGGGTGCACATTTAAAGGTATACTATGCAGGATTGTTGGTTACTGTTTGTCAACACGCTGGCCGGCCAAAGTGAAAGTAAAAGCCAACCCCAGATCTACTCATATTTTCTGTTTTGCCTCATTACTTAGGGGTCTGCCCATTGGTCCGACAGCCCATTGTTCCGACCATATTAAACCCATTGTTCCGAAGTCCGTTCCGAAATCATCATGATGCCCTGTGGTTAAGGTCTGGTTAGGTTTAGGCACAAAAACCACTTGGTTAGGGTTAGGAAAAGATCATGGTGTGGGTTAAAATGAAAAAGAAAGTGACAAACACATAAGCCGTGAGCCTGCTTCCCCTCAAGCCTTTCCCAGCTGACCCAGAGCCGGTTGCGGCGCACCATCAAGGCAGAAATACACCCGCCGGGAGCCATTCAGCACCGTGGAGAGCTCCCCACACAACCTGGACCCCAGACTTAATAACAGGAGGTTATGGTGTTTCATTCTCTCCTCTCTATGGCACTTGTATCTCGACCAGTAGCCTACTTTTGTTGCGTTTTTGATCCTCTATGGTACACAAATACAGTATAGCCTAGTATAATCACATATCGGAACAACGGGATGTCGGACTAATGAGAGGTCGGAACAATGAGAGGTCGGAACAATGCTACGGCACCATTACTTAAGCATTTTTTTGGCACTGTGTCTCTTGGATGCCTGATGCTTATGGTTTGGCATCTGGTTGCAACCTTTTTATTAAGCCCTGACCTCACCCAAGCCCCATGGGGAAACGTTAAGCCCATAAATGCCCCTGACACAGGAAATAGAAAGAAAATGAGAAAATGAGAAAATTAAGACAGAGGGCAGAGTCTCTGTAGAAAAGATATACCGCTACACACTACATAAGTTATGACTGAGAGGAATACAGTTCATCTGATGCTCGTTTTGTTCTTGATTTTCACTGTTTCATTGCAACTACAAATGCAACCACAGCCAGTATCTCACTATCAGTATCCTCATTTATATTTTAAAAAGCTACAAATTATTTTCAGCCACAAAATAAGCCTGAAAAGCTGGAAATCAGAGCAGAAGTACAGAGAGTTGTTGCATAGAGATGATACACCATCTCATCAAGTTGCCTTGGTGTGAACCGGCAGGTTTTTAGAAAGTTGCAGAACGGCACTTTGCAAGTAGTTGCATGTTTTAACTTATCTAGTCACAAATCTTTGGTCTGAACTGAGCTTTATTACCCGAAATGCAATGACCTCATATGAGGATGCAGAGTCGCAGGAGGATACATAGTTTTAAGGGAAATCCTGAATAGTATATCTTAAAGACAGGGACTCAAATGACATTCCAAATACTTAATTAGCCTCGTATTGCAAATAACCTAAGAAGGATGGATGTTTTCTGCACATGAAAAAAGGAAAATATTACCAGATACTCTCACACTGCCTCCCATGATGCCTGAATGACTTCTCAATGGCTGATCACAAGGATGCTCACTAGGCAGAAGGCAACTAGGATCAAAACAGTTTCATACCATATAGATATTCTACAGCCTGAAATGAATACGTACCATTTATGACAGTGCTATTTAATATATATTTTTTAAACTCTCTCTGGATGCCTCCAAGAAACACTCAAGTCTATTTCTCCTCATTGTGTGTGTGTACCCATGTGCACTCTTTGGTCTTATTTCAAACCTTCTTGGTCTAATGATTAAATTATTGCTCTTCACCCTCCACGAAACGGGCCACAGCCATGCATGTCATGACCCACTGTACACACCGACAAGCCATGGAGGGGGGAGAGCAGGGCGAGTGAAAGCTGGAAAGATTGAGATGTGACTCAGACCGTGAGTTTGCAATCAATTAAGGGCCTAATAGATATTCCCCGGGCTTCTATGTTTCAAGGAGAAAGAAAACTTATTTTCAAAACCCTGAAAGCTTGATTAAATGTTCCACCCGATGACATTAGGAAAGGACTGGGATGGATATTTTTGTGTTGCCATGAAATAAACAGCCATTATCCCACCAGTGTAATAATCATGTTCGACAGAAATACTCATTACAAAATGTAATTAATGAACAACCCAAATCCTGCCAAGCCCAACTCCGATGGATCCCAGGGTTGATTTCCCCATGCTGTTCCATGGTGGGCAAATTTAACAGAGATAAGGCTAATGAACTGCTCTGCTTTCTACCACAGAAAAACCAAGCACACACTGCTTGAGAGTTTATTACACTTTCGACAGCGGGAGAATGAATTAAAATAAGTTATATTGTGTCCGTGCATGTGTGTGTGTTTTTGTGCTGTGTGCGCCCTGCTGCAGTTGAGGCGAGTCCAAGTCTGAATCACCACAAAATAAGTCTCAACTAAGACTCAGATATTCAAGTCCAAATTTGTGTAACCACGTTCCAGATATCCTAGATGGAACAAATTAAAACACACAGAATTCTAAGTTTGCACCTGCACTGCAGTGTTTATTTCCATGTCGATGTTTACCTGGAATTTCTCAATTGTAGGATCAATAAAGGTGTATCTTATCTTATCTTACCAGCCAAATCAGATGCAAAGTTAAGGTCATTCTGTATACATTTAAGTCCGTGTCGGGCAGGATGTGGACACGAGTCATCAAACTTACAGGGATGCTCCTGAATTTAAATACAGCATTTTGGAGAACATGAATAATACATTTTACACAATTATTTTTTTGCCTTTGATTTTGCCTATAAGGAAAACATCTAGAAAAACGTACTCACTGACAATAACTTCTTTTTTTGTTAGCATGTTTTAACCTCACAGAACACATTCTTAACATCAGTGCCACACACTTTTAAAGCACACCATATGCTTTCTATTACTGAACGTGTCTTCCCTGTTGACCAGGCAACGGCTTGTTTTTATTTCATTCCAGACAGGATAAAAATCTACTTGATAAGCCTTGAAACATGCTTCAGTAATTCATCAGTGAATATATGTTTTGCCTTTTCAATATATGCTAATTCATTTTGAATCACTGGCATGCAATTACAAAATGCACTCAGGTGCTAGTTAGCGCTGAGTTTAATGGTCAGCTGCCAAACAGCATTTATGAGATATGAACATATGGACATTAATGTCAATTTAAATTGCTTTCAGTAGTTTTCTTTGGCCCTCACTATATATGCAGTTGCACAGCTATACGGCGAGCCAAACGCTAATAAAGGCTGAAGATAAGGAGCTGAACTTTTAAGTGTTCCCTGGAAGCAACTGTGAAACTACGAGCACAGCACTCGACACCAAATTCAGTGTTATTTCAAATTATAAAACTGACATTCTGAAAAGAGGAGTTACAAAGATGTTGTAACTCTTAATTAAAGAGGATAAAGATGAAGCTGTTAGAGTATATCAACATTTTCTTCAGACATATTGTAAAATTACAAAGAAAATCTCTTCATGACTAAAATCACAATATCTTAATGTAATATCCTCCAAAAAAAAAAAAAAAACATGGCCTCAGCAAGTTTTCATAATGTTATCCAATACACGGAAAATTTCCACTTACAAGGTTGTGAACACCACAAGAGAGAAGCGTTCACATGGACTCTTCTCGTGAACACGGTAAACACTACACCATATGAAAGCAACACAAAAGTTAGCTCAACATAAAAGTTATTTAGAATTTTGTACTAGCAAAACATTAGCCTCAGGCAGCTAATGTAGGCTAGTAGTTAGCTGAGTTAGCAGTGACGCTAAAGTTTATTTACCAAGACTAACCATTAATTACAAATCACCCATTTTAGCTACGTTACGTTTAGCTAAGTGTTTAAGCATTTAGAAGTCTACATATGAAAACAGTTGGCTAAAAACGGATGGTAAAAAGCTAAAAGTAACAGATAGCCTGAATGCTAAAACAGTTAGCTACAGGTAATGGATAAATGGCAAAAAGCTAAAAGTAACAGATAGTCTATATGCTTAATTATACAACAGTTAGTTCCGGCCCTGCAATCTGATTGGTCGAGAGACAGTAAAACCGTGATGATATTGGAGTACAACATCACAGTTATTTCACTGTGTATGTATCACTCCGCCTCACAGCTGATTACAATCAACAATCAAATCAAAACTGACGGTTAGTG
>NC_065518.1:18189931-18218248 GCF_006386435.1 Epinephelus moara | reverse complement strand
TAGCCACACTCTAGTGTGTGTATGTGTCCCCTATCTATAGGGGCCTATCTGAATTTCTGTCTTTGAGAGATATTATTTTGTAATATAACTGAATTTTCTATCCATACATGTAAACTTTAAATAGCTATATTAAAATTATAAGGCATCTTTGAGTAAACTGTGAGTATCATTTAAGTAGGCTATCTCGTGGCTGGGCCGAGTGTCCTCTTTTTTGGAAATCAAAATATGGTCACCCTAGCTAAAGCTAGTTTCCCCAGATAATGTTCAAATAAGGGCATTTGGAGGGAAGATAATTATTGCTGCTCAGTATTTTACTGGTCAAAATAGATAGCTAAATGTAAGTCATTAACACTTGAACAAAGATGGACGTAGGCTTAATGAATAAATGAATAAGTTGCTAAAAATATTGGGTAAATTGTGTAAAGCCAAAAGTAATGGATAAAAGGTGAAAAGGGGTAAAATTAACAAATACATGCTAAAAATATTTGGCTAAAAGTAACGTATACATGGTAAACAAACTAAAAGTAACAAATAAATGATAAAAATATGTAGCCAAATGTAACTGATAAATAGTGAACAAGCTAAAAGTAACAAATAAATGCTAAAACAGTTAGCCAAAAGTAAGAGATAAATGGCAAAAAGCTAAACGTAACAGATAGTCTATATGCTAAAATAATTAGCTAAAAGTTACAGATAAATGGCAAAGCTAAAAGTATCAGATAGTCTATATGCTAAAATATTTAGCTAAAAGTAAGGGATAAATGGCAAAAAGCTAGCTGAAATGGGTAAATAGCAAAAAGCAAAAAGTAACAGATAGCCTGAATGCTAAAACAGTTAAAAGTAACGGATAAATGGCAAAAAGCTAACAGATGCTAAAACAGTTAGTTAAAAGTAATGGATCAATGTTGAAAAGGCTAATGTAACAGATAAATTCCCTGAAATGTATGCTACTCCAAGTGATAGTTGTATGATTGCAGATTTGTCCAAACTGACCTAATATTGATAGTTCAACTGCATGGGAAAAAAAATAGGCTATTGTAAAAATATCTACTCCATATAATTTATAGTTTCAAATAAAATAGGGATGCAGTTTATCCTGGGGCTGTTGTTGTAGCCTGTATCAGACAAAAGGATTGTGAACGACTTATTTATAGGGTCTTTAATGGTTTATTACCTGTGTTGTTTTGTTTAAGAGTAACATAAGATGCTCCCATTCATAAAGGTCTAAACCTTGATGTTTGTTCTGGATCAAAATACCCATAAATTTGTCAGGACCTGGCTTCTCTTTGGTTTCTACTGCTCCTTAACAGATGTCCAGGATACACTACGTTAACGAGCAGCAAATGCAGAGCTGAGAATCAAGTGAATGGCATCTGTGATCAACAGTCCTGTCAGCAGACAGAAAAGAGGGGTTTACATTGGCACAATTGGTTTGCCCTTACTCTTGAGAAATGTACTCTTACTGCTGTAGCCTTGCAGAGACAATCACACTCATCAGTGACACAAATTGGAGTTAAATACCTTGAAATGTGACATAAGAGCAAAGATCAAATGTTGAGGAAAAACATTTTGCCACAGAGATTATCTTCATAAGGTTTCCCATCAATTCCACATTTTATTCAATGGTTTTTTTCCTGTCTTTGTCTGATGTGAGCCACCTTACATCATATGAAAGGTGAACCCCTGTGGCGTCTCCGTTTCCTTTTTCCTTCTTTTTAACGATTTGCCTCAAAATCTTCCAGTTTTTCTCCTTCGCAGAGTTGTGGTGGATAATCTCACGTCATATGAATTGTGATCTTTTTTAGGAGCCCTCTGAGGCAAAGTTTGTTCCCTCTCTTTAAGAGGATGAAAGATTATTGTAAGATTCCTGCCATAGTCTGGAGAGAGCTTAAACGACCGACATCCTAAGTGTAAAGAATGAACATCATCTACATCGGAATGTCATGTCTGGTAAGGCTTTGCCTCCTTTTGCAGTCTCTGAGGTCTATAAACCCTCCCGTCTGCCAAACCCTTGAACATTGCAGCAAAAACATTAGTTATCCATTTGGCCAAAATCCTAATGAAAAAGAAACAATTGACCTCCTTGTTTTGCATGCACCGAAAAAGCTGCAATTCACTATGCAACACTACGCCCAACAAATGAGGTTGTTGCAATTTTGATGCTCTGTGAGACTGGATTGTGCTCAATACACCTCATTAAATGCAAGAACAAAGAAAAACAAGCAAACACCCAAAGAAATGTTTAGTCCATCTTATCACAGCTGGTCAGCTTAATGTTGAATTCTTCACGTGGAAGTATTTTTTGTAAATTTTTGACTACCTCATATCTAATATACCCGACAAATGAATGCATTTACATCTCCCAATACATTACAATATCTACCACATGCTTTCATCTGGGGCCGTAATCATCTATTTCACACTGAGGGGACCATTTTCAATTGATATCCAGGAGATGTTGGGAAATTTAACAGTAAATGGACGTTTTTAGAGTATTTTGATCAGGGGTTCTCAAAGCCAGCATATGACTGAAGGCCACATGAGAGAAGTGCACACACTATGACTTTTTAATGACATCATACTGTGACCTTTTTTTTATGACTTTTTAATGAACTACTGTGCCATGACTATTTAAAGATATTTTAATGACTTTTTTAAATGATTTTTTAAAGTTTTTTTTTTTTTTTACTTTTTAAATGACTTTTTAAAAAACTTTTTTAATGACTTAAAAAAAAAAATTAATGACTCAATACTTAAGAGTTTTTAACGGCTTTTTTTAACTTCCTTTTTATTATTTTTTTAATGAATTTTAAACATTGTTTTTTATTGTTTTCAAATGACTTAGGAGTTTTTAATGACTTTTTTTTAACTCTTATTTTTCTTTTTCTTTTTTAAAGTTTTTTTAATGACTTAAGAATTTTTTAACTTTGTTTTTTGTTGACTTTTTGACTTAAGACTTAAGAAATTTGCACATATCCCATGTAATCATGAGCCAGCAATGTATAATCCACATATTTGGGAAGGCTGCCATCACATGACCAATGTGCTGCAGGGAGTAAAAAAGGCAGTGGTCCCTTGAGGTTGAAGTTGGAGGTGGTGGGACTTTCCACCAAGACTTTCCCCAAGAGACCAGTGTTCAGAACTATGTAAAATTTGAGTGACGTTTGAGTCATTTTAAGGTACAGTATGTCACCATGTTTTCTTTATCTAAACTTAACCATAGTAACCTAACTGGCCCAAACCTAACCTCTGTAACTTTATGTTGAGTATATGTTCAATTTGTGGTGCGCAAGTTCGCAGGATATCATACGAACTGTTGTATGAGGACCAGCTGTGTGTTCTCAAGCTAAATTACGTACACAGGTTGCACTAAATAAAGTAACTGGATTCACTGCAGCCACTGTAATATTTACGACACCTCACTGAACCTGAGGGGCAGGCAATGAATTAACTGATGTCTCATCGACACACCATGATGGAGATCAGCATGTAGTTAGTTAAGTTCATCTCTCTGTATCTTTGACTGGGCCAGCTGAATCGGTGATGTCCTTGAATTCATTTGAGGTGGCATGTGAGCTGATATACCATTACTAATGGAACAGCTGCCAACATCAATATAACATGAATATAAGCTGGGTTTTCTTTAGCAGGGGCTTTATGATCGAATGAGAAAATAATGAATCAAACAGAAAGTCTGTGGAGTATGAGTTCTGTATATGCACCATACCAGATGTGCGAAGCTGCAACCTATTGCTCACTTATTGATGAAACTGTGCGGGTAGCTGCTTAATGTTGCATTGGTAATACATAGCCAGTATTAACACAGCCTAGCTTCTCAGCCCTGCAGCTAAAATGCTTTGGTATAGACAGACAGCCTCACTGATTATGCATGAAAGGAATAGCAATAACACATTTTACTCCATCTTTCTCTTTCTGTTCCTTCTCAACTCTTCCCCTCTGTCTTCTCTGGCTAAGGTAGTCCTCTCAGTGCACAGGACATGTTTAAAACATTATGGAAGTCAGTCTATGCTGCTGACACACTTTGAGACTCTAAATTCCACTGCTCTAGGATTAAATGTTTATGGTTGCACTCGCTGTCCTTGCTGTCGACTTCATTTATGCGCCTTACCCAAATAGTTACATGAACGTGTGAGGTGGCAAGAAATATGAATTTAGAGAAGGTTAGCCTGCCTGATGGAGGCACACAAGCGAACAATTAGGTGTGGGCTAGAGTCCATACCGACACGCATGTGTGTAATTTGTAGCTTAAGCTTTACACATAAAAACTTGTATTGTTCAGGTGTTGCTGGCTGAAACCTGAAATTGCTTGTTGTAGTTCTTCCATCTGGATGCTTAATTTTTAGGCGGCAGAGTAGTGGATGTGAATTCAAACCCATCCATTAAATTTGGCAGCTTTGGGACGTATGGTCTCTGGGCTTTAGAGTTTATTTTTCTCTTTTGTTCAAAGAAAGAACAAATCCTAAAAACAGATGAATATAGTTTTAACAAGTGTGCTGATTGGACATGATGGAAAGCAAAACTCTGACAATGACGAAATTACATCAAATCAACACTATTATGGCTCCATGTCAATGCCTCTGACATGCCATACCTTTTAGAGCTGTGGATAACATTATGCAGATTGAAACCACACTGTTTGAGTCACTTTGGGTCATTCATCACATTTCCATAGCAACAGCTGGCCCATGCACCTGCCGCCACTAAAGGTCAGCAGTAATTGTCAAAAGAGACATAATAAGCAGAAGAAAAAAAAAATCAGCATTTAGGCAGTTTTGTTTTCAAAATTTAACGATGAAAAATAGGTCTAGAGCATTTCAGTTTCTTGTGGACAAAGCATGATGTTGTATATATTAAATGTGTAAGAATGTTGTATCTGCTCTGTAATGGGTATTACTGCAACCCATCTCATTCCTGGGGCTTCAAATACAGCAGCCTGTTCAGTGGCCTTTGGCGATGCATCCTATTGCACAGTGATACTCAACTTATGGCTAAATATAGGGTGCTGGATGGCCCACTAACCTTTTTCCAATTTATGATGAATTTAAAGTAATTCACACTGGAATTTTTATTTACTCTGAATGTACATAGCTAAGGTGCCAGTGTGGGCCCCCAACAGAGGCCCAGGCTAAGCCCGAAAATGTTCATACCCTGGAAACACATGCAAAAGAAGCTCTCGGGCAAAGTAAGTTGAGTATCCTTGCATTGGTGCCCGCATGAGACGCACCGGGCTTTCAGCTAACTCCATTTTAAACCCATCCATGGCAATAATGTAGTGTAAAGACTGAGAAATCCTGCGTATGGAGGGAGGGGTGGTGGATGGGTCAAACAAACACAGGGCTTTTACCCAGGAGACCTCTGCATGTGTCCCATGTGAAACCAAAGGTCGATGCTGAGGATTTGTTTATTTACTATGAACTATAATTAACATCACTGGACATATGTGAAGTCACATACGTCACGTGACATGACATTGTTAACTTTATTATGTAAGAAAAGTTAAGTAACAAATGTAGTTAAGTCAGGACCACTTCAGTCAAAGAAAAACGTTTCCATTTGCAATTTGATATTTGGCGGTATGGCACTGTTGTGGGACCTCTCTGCTTCCACAAGCCTACATGAAAGCCCACGCACCTGTGTGGAAAGCCCAAGTTGGAAAGAACACACTTCTCTGCCCTTCCATGTGCATGCGAGGAAAACCTGAAGCAGAGAGCAAACCTCCCTGCCCTTCCATGCGCCTACCTGGAAAGCATAAGGCAGAAAGAGCACACCTGTCTGCCCTTCCATGTGCCTACATAGAAAGCCTAAGGCAGGGGGAGCAGCAGCAAAGACCCCCGGATACAGAACAGAACAGTATCAATGACAGACAGTAATAACATTGATGAGTCAGATGCAGCATAAAAAAGGAGGGTCTTGGGTGTAGGCAGGTTGCAAAGTGGCTTGCAGAGGAAGCAGCAACAGTAGGCAGGTCAGAGCAGTTTAAATAGGGCGCCCTGAATGAGATTTGCCAATTGGTTGCATAGAAAGGAATCATGTGATCTATCAGCTGACTCCCCTCTATCAGTCAGCTGATCGGGCTGTTTGAGATCAGCTGACAAAGCTGGGATGTTAGCTGAGCTTGACACCGTTGCCTGCTTGAACTAACGCTATGCTCAGTTTCTTTTATTTCGGAGTTCTGATGCCTTAATCTAAAGTAGTTTGGTGGGGAAACCTACATTTCCTGTGAACACCAAAGTTTATTTTGAAAAGATGGAAATTGACATGGAAATTGACATGGAAAATGACACGTTCAAACTCACGAGAGAGGAGTACCTAGCGCGTCATGACAAGATGGGAGTGAATATGTGTTGATTAAAGCACAATAGCCATGTGGTATCATTTTTTTTTGTGCTTTCCACTCAGGAATTATTTCAATTATCGACCAATTACAGCAATTTTTTATACTGTAAATGTCAGAACAGATTTAATCAATTATAAACTGTGTGAGCCCAAGGTAGCATCTTCAGTTTCCCTTGTTCGACCAAATTTCTAAAACCCAAAGTTATTCAGTTTACTGTACAATGATATGAAACCCACAAGTGTTTGATCAATTCCTTGAATGATTATCAAATTTGCTGTCTATTCATTTTTTGTCAGTGGACTCATAATTAATCAACTAATTGTTTTGGCACTACTCTCAACCATATGCAACACTAACCTGAACAGTCTCTATCACATAGACATATTGTTTGTATATGTAGGGGAAACTTCAACTTAATGTTCATCATCATCTCAGTATCAATGAATATAAAAGTGTTCTCTGCCCAGATCAAACATTTTCCACAAGCTTAGTCCCAAAACCGAACATTTAGCAAGATTTCATAGATCACACACCCGATGTGCCATGAATGGAGGAGTGTGGTGAAAGGTAGTAATGCTGTATGATTTTTTTGAGCTAAATTGCTACAGTTTTGGTACATTTTGATGCTCTCCTATCGCTCTCTGTAAAATCATCTTCCCGGGTACCTTTAATCGGGTTATGCGGAGAATGACTCAGGATGCTTTAAAAGTCTCCTGTGGGTTAAAAGTCTAATTATTCTCTGCACAGCACACATCCCCCTCTATGAGAAACGCCTGACACATTTTGCAGAAAAAGTGAAACACTTTTGAAACACTGAAAAGGTGAACAGACTGGTTAGGAGTCGTCAGTTGGCAGAACAGCACTCCAGAGTTTTACAGTCTCACTCCGAACATGCTTTTAAATTGTGCCTAACCACACAATGTGCCAGATTTATCTCTGATCCAGGAAAAAAGCAATATTAAATCCTGAGTCAGGTAAAGTATTTTCATCCTTTACACTCCTTCTGGCAGAGTCTACTTCCACCTCACGTCACCAATGGCATATTCTTCAGCAGCATGACTTCTCAAGTCCTTCAGCATCAAATTTAAATTCCTATTTGTTGATGCTGAACCTTGTCAGGATGGAAAATATCATCAGAAAGATTAATGCCACTGAGCTGCTGAGAGCAATTCTGTTGTGGATACAAAAAATTGTTGAGATTGATGGACTTGATTTCATCTGGCAAATTTGTTAATACTTCTTGTCTTGTATTGGAAGCCTCATACCAGCCTGGGCACAATCGGCAGGAAGAGAAAAAGAGGTGATTGCCACTGTAATTACTGAATTGAAGCAGAGGAGGATCATAGGAATCTTATTGCTTCTCCTAAATACTTAAAATAGTTTGTAATGATTGCTGTTTTCAAACTCTGTAATAAAATCCCCCGTGGTACCTGTTCCTGCGGACATTTCCACACAGCAGAAACTAACCAAATGTGCAAAGAGAAAGAAATGCAACTTGTGGTGATACAACAAAGAATATCCGGGATACTAATTAAAAAGTCTAGCTTTTAAACTTTTTCTCTTGGTTACCAGCCTGACAACAGACTGAATTTAGCTGTCATTTCAGGCGCTGGTCTTAATTAGTTCTTGTCATTCTTGTCTGTTTTTCAGTTTGGCTGGGCAGCTCATGTAATTATCAGCAGCACACAAAAAATACAGTGGCTTTTTACTTCCTTCTGTATGTACTCCCTCTAGGTCACATTATAACCTCAACTTTCATTGATATGCTGATGATAAAGAGCTCTACCTCAGAATAAAATCGCATAACTCAAGCCTAAAGTCTTTTGCATTTGTCTAGATGCCTTGAAGGTTAACCATCTCTTAACATCCATCAATTTTCTGTTACCCCTAATCCTACTCAGGATCACAGGAGGCTGGAGCCAATCCCAGCTGACCACATTTTGAGGCCAATTTGACATAGTGGCCAAACCGTGTAACTACAGCTTCTGAATCCATCTGTAATTCAGTGGCTGAGCTGTGGCTCAGGAGGTAGAGCCGGTGGTCCACTAATCTGAAGATCGGCAGTTTGATCCATAGCTCCTCCTGTCTACATGTCTAAGTATCCTCGGGCAAGACACTGAACCTAGGCCAGCTCATATAATCATCAGCAGCACACATAAAATACAGTGACTTTCTAATTCCTTCTGTATGTGCTCCCTCTAGGTTACATGATAACCTCAACTTTCACTGATATGCTGATGATAAACAGCTCTACCTCACTATAAAATCACAGTGAGTCCAGCCTAAAGTCTCTGGCACTTGTCCAGATGCCTTGAAGGTTAACCACACAACATCCAGTTTTCTGTGACAGCTTATCTTATTCAGGATCGCAGGAGGCTGGAGCCAATCCCAGCTGACTTTGGGTTAGAGGTCAGGCCCCCAGGAAATTGGGGGCAATTTGATATAGTGGCCAAACCATGTAACTACAACTTCCGTATCCATCTGTAATTCAGTGGCTGAGCTGTGGCTCAGAAGGTAGAGCAGTTAATCCATTAATCCAAAGATTGGTAGTTCGATCCACAGCTCCTCCTGTCTGCTTGTTTAGGTATCCTTGGGCAAGATATTGAACCCCAAATTGCTCCCAAGCAGTGTCACTGATGTGTGATTGCGTTTAAAGTGAGTAGCAGGTAGCACCTTGTGGTGAATGTGTGTGTGACTGTAGTGTAAAAGTGTCAGAAGACTAGAAAGGGGCTATAGAAGTCCATACATTTTTTTGAGCATCACAACCCCTGCAAAAAGGCCTTGTTTCACTATCGGGATTTGATCCATTCGGTCCGATAGCATTTTGAAAGTCTAGAAGAGCTGCACGCTTAAATAATTTTTATCCTCATTTAAGTTAGCTGAGGACTAAACCAGTGAACTCTCTCCTGTGCTTGCCCTTTGGACCCAATGATGTGAAAGATCTGGGTAATTTTGCAGGTTGTCATGTACCACTGAGCAACTTACTTGGGAATGAACGGGCCCTATCTACAATGCTGTATCCACTGTACATCCATGCAAGAGGCAAGGTACACACATTAGGCCTGCTGAGTCACACCATGCTGCATTTATTTGTGTTGCAATTATCAGTTTTATTGCGTTGTGTTGTGCCAAGTCATGCCTGAGATGGACCATCTCTGGAGTCAGGCCAAAATGTGCCTGACTGCCTCAAGGGAAGGTGCGGGGGACTTCTGATAGAGTCTGTCATCATTAGTCAGCGTCAACATTCAGTCACGATTCAGCAACATGTTTGAATAGCCACTGCTCACCAATTTCAACTGCATCTCAAAAAAAGGAAAGAGAAATAAGAATGTCAAGCACTTGGTCTGCAGATGAAAAACAAGAACTGCTGCTGTTTGGAGCTAAAAGTCCGTGCAGGATGACTTCGCTGGCGCAACAAGAAATTAGAAGAATTTCAGGGTGTTCGGCATATGTTTGTGAAGTGCTGAGAGAGAATTAAAAACTCTGACAACTGTCCATGTTGTTGACGACAGTAATACCAGCAGGACAGATAGAAAAATGTTCCGTTGGTTCACAAGCACATATGTGTCATCACTAAAGGACATACCCTCAAGTGGTTAGCTCTGTTGTATGAAGAAGAACATCTCTGCTGTGCTGGGCTGATGCAAAGTCAAACTGAGTCAAGCCAAACCAGCACATGTATGGAAAAGGACAACTGGACAGGTCAAACTACCACAGGCCTGACACAGAGACAGACAACCATTCACACTCACATTAGGACCTTGCCTATCTGCCATGTCGACTATTTTCATATTAATTAATTGATTAATTAATTATACCATCAGCCCAACACAGGTTTAAACAGCTCCTTTGCTTTCTTCAGTGCATGTCTTTTTTGTTTGTTTGTTTACTTGCCCATATTCAAATTGCCTGTATAGAGTAATATAATTATACTGTATTGACCTAAATCTACACCTATAGACAGTTTAGAGTCCACAATTAACCCATCCTGCATGTCTTTGGACTGTGAGAGGAAGCCGGAGGACTGGAGAACTGCTGCACCACCCTGCCGCCCCACTTAACATCTTACAGATAAATAATAATTAATCACAGATCATTTATTTCAATTTGTGTGTCAGGCCATTAAGTTTGATACACAGATAAACAAAGTTTCTGTCAAACCAGAAATGTATCTAAAATGAAGTACAATTTGTTTTTACTGGGTTGGTCCTTGCCCATCATGGACAAAATCAATTGTGATGTCTTCCTTACTGTCTTCTGTCATCTTTCAATGCTTTGCCTTTGCCCTACTTACCTACTTTTGGGAAGGAAATCCCAAGAGGGCAGTGATATATTATACATTGTTTTTGCTAAAGCCAAGCACATGCCCCTTGAAACAAAGCACTGGCTAAGGAGGTTAAAGGGCTACTTTTCACACTCACAATTTTAAGCTTGGAAGGAGCATGAATTAATATTCTTAGATTGTCTGTGAAAGAGGTCACCTATAGTGATGAAACTGCAGAGATTTATCATCTGACTCTGGAATCCCCTCAGCTCTACACAGAATTTTAACATCTTTCAGATCATATTGTTTTGTTTCACTCTCATAGCCCTCATCAGTGCTGTTTTCAGCCACAGTGGGAAGCGAAATGTCTCCAGCAACCCACTGCATGCTACCTTCCCAGCACCAAACAGCAGTCAGACAAAGTCACAGCTTAGCAGGTGAACATAGTGGAGCATTTAGCAGCTAAAGAGCCAGATATTTCCCTCTGGAGCAGGTGCAGAGCAAAGCAGTGCTAAAAAGAGAGTGAATATTGGACTTACATTCACCGGGGAAACGAGCATGCCTCCAAGTGAATGCTAATGTTGCTCCTTAGCTGCTGCATGTGGGGCTAACAAGTTCACAATACCAACTGAAAAGGTCATTAGATATCAGCATTGGGTTTATGGCTTGTTTGCACTGCCCCCAAGTGGCCAAAAAAGTAATTTCAGGTTTAAGTGTTTGAGCACATTCACATCCATAAAAGGGAAACAGTGTGGAGACTGTAGACCTTATAATACAGTGCTAATCTCAGGAACCCATTGGCTATCAGTGTGACAATGATAAGCCTCTGGGGGCAACAGCCAATATTTCTGGAGAGCCGTACTTGCCAACGGATATTCCAATCCATTCTCATTCCCAGGTCATTGTATACTGATGAGCTTTCATGCCCATCCCCATCTAATAGAAACGCTAAAGTCACCTTTTAGCTTCTCTATATGACACACAGCTGACATTGTAACACGTGGTTACTGTTGTGAATCGGTCACAGTTAGGTTCAGGCAACAAAACTACTTGATAAGGTTTAGGAAAAAGATTTATTTTTAGCCCTGTTTCCACCAAACACTTTCAGTACAGTACCTCTGGAACCAAAAGTAACCCTTTAGACAGGGTACCTAGACTCTAGGTCCATTTAGGCTTTCCACCGCACCCAGCAGTACTCTTTCATGAGGGCCGGGTTGTTGTCACTCATTGTATTTCCTCCTTTATCAGTCTGCACCTCGTTTATCGTCCACAGAATGGGGTTGCAAGCAGACCTTATCAGAAGAAATTAAAACAGGCTGCAGTGAGAGTCTCTCTCCATGGGATATTTAAAAATAGCGGGTTTGTTTGTTTAGTCCTTCTAAAGCAAGCTCAGGGGTTTAGTGCTGCCGGAGCCCACAGCAACGATGCTTAACATTACCTAAAAACAACCCTGACATTTGGTTTCACATGGGGCGTGAACAGCAGTTTCCTGGATGAAAGTTCGATTTTGTTTGACCTGTCCACCGCTCCGTCCTCCTGCTCTATGCGTCAGTTCCTCTCAGTGTCAGGTATTGTCCGGGAGGGGTTTATACTGGTGTCAGTTGAAAGCACCCTTTGGCGTCGATATCACACGCTGAGGGATGCGACAGAGCAAGCTGTATTTGACACCCTGGGAATGAGAACAAGCTGGATATCCACCAGGGTAGGTCTTTTTTATCACTGTTATAAGTATTAAAAGCATGTGTATACATTCAGTAGGCTATATCTTCAGTAGCTAGCTAGCTAACCCTACACTTTTCAGAGTTTGATTTTGGTTTTTGAACAGGGAAGAAATGTATTTCTTTTTCCAACCTCTCCAGGTAACGAGTATCATTAATACACGACGTGTCCCGGGCACAACATTTAGCTCCAAATCCCCAAAACCAGCCTGAAAATGAAGGAAATCTAAAACAATTGCATTAGAGTCAATAAAGCACAGCTTTGTTGTTGTCGGACCCAGGACATTGCGTTATGATTGGCCAGTCTTTGTCCAGGGGCCGGACTTAGCGAAGGCTCAGTTCAAACATGATTGGTCAATTGTACTTGAACTACAGATGCAAACCAGTATACTTCCAATTCCAAAATCTTGTACCATTGCCTTGTAGAGATTAATGTAGTAGTCCAATACACTGTACATGTAGCCAAGGCAACGTAAGTGTTGTGGAGCAAAACAGCAGAATGTTCATGTTTGGCCGAAGCAGTAACCTTACTTTTTTTTTTTTTTTTTTAAAACAGAGGAGGTGTTTTACTTGCTAAGAATGAGACCAAAGGCATAAAACACCCTGCAACAAATGAAGATGGGTGCATTTTATAAAAGCTATCAGAATGAAACAGTCCTGAAGAATGTTAAAATGGGAAACAATTTCAACGCTGCCCACGTAAAGCTCTGTGTTGTGTAAAATTAACAAGCAGGCAAACGGCTCCACAATGATGAGCAGGTCACGTCATTCTCAATTTTCTCGACAACTCTATAAGAGCACGGTTCTACCATTTTACCACCACCAGGCACTATCTCAGTGTAGCCTTTAATCATTAGTGCCCACGTGCGGCCACGGGTGCGCGGGGAAACCATACATTCACCTGCAGAGAACCCCAAATAGAGTCAGACGTGTCAGCTCTTTTATATAGGGGATTCTCACCAGCAGCTCCTCTCTCATCTTGTCATCCCTGCTGCCCAGATTTCTGCCCTACCTTGGCAGGCATATTCATAGCCTTGTAGAAAATTCTCTGTGAAAAATGACCAGCAAGAGGAAATTAAAGAGAAAAAGGAATGACAGAAAGGGGTGAGACAAGTGCCTGAGGGGAGAAGATTCATTTGAATTGAAGATTAAGCTGACCAGAGTTTAAGCAAGCAAAGCACACCTGAATTGTGAAGTAGGTGCCGTGTGCAAGCATCCATGCACGCGGCCACACACACATGCCATCCAACCACAGCCCTCACTGTCTTGCTTGCCAATTTTCTCGTTAAGTACCTTCCAATCTGAACATTTTCTCCTTTTATATCTAAGATGAAAAGATTTTTATATTTCCCTTTAGACGTTTTTCATAAACCATTCAATCATGCAATGGAATAATTCCTATGAGCCCAGTTAAAAGAACACTGAGGTAATGTTAGTGAAAACACACCGCCGGAAGAATGCACAGCACTACTTTTTTTTTTTGGTTAAGTGTCTGTGCAGTGCAGTGCAGTGTCAGCCCCGATTCCCCTTACACCGAGTGTAGCACTCCCACTAAAGTCAGAGCCCAGCTGAGTTCATGTGCTGCCCTTCAAGACATTTTCCTTCCACCGTCCTTCCACAGGTGACTTTCCCCGTATCAGCCCCCAGCTGACTTGACAGGAAGCAGACAATGTCATTAAAAACACTGCATCTGCCGAGGGGGTGGGGAGGAATGTTAAGTGTCCTGAGATCTGCCACTTAATGTGACAAGGGCATTTCAACACCTGACACAGAAAAGGGACTTCAGCCTAAATAGAGAAGCTGTACTGAGGGCCATGCTGTGAGCTTTACCTCTAAATGTTCTTCACTTGTCTTTTCATTTTTTTTTTTTCATGCACCTTTTGTAGTCAGGCAGATGAGCTTGAACCACCTTTTTACAATACCCTCAGAGCCGTTCATTAGGCATGACGCCAGTGTATCATGGCCTATTTATGTATAGAATACAAAGTTCTAGCGAGGACAGAAAAACAAGACCACAAAACTTCATTGTCACTGCTGCTGAGCTTCCCTGTCACTTGGAAATTCTTCTAGTGGTATAGCATATACTCTTGGGACTCTGTCTCCCACATGCTAGAGATATGGGTGTCATTTTTGACTCTGTGTTAAAGTTTGACAAACAAATAAATTCTGTCATTACCAACCGTTTTTCCACATTAAGGTGAGAGAGATTTTGGAGGTCTGGAGCCTCATTATAGAAAAATATACGAACTGCTTGTCCTATCTTAACTTAGGGTTCGAAGGCAGGAAAAATCCTGGCTCATGGCTGTGCAGGGTCTCTCACACATTCAGTTATTTCAGCAAATATTGGCAAAGTTTCCAGCTTCCCTTTATAGGTTCTATGCAGTGTTACAATCATTGAAAAGCAAAAGAAGCATGTGTAGCTATACATTCAGTAGGCTATATCTTCAGTAGCTAGCTAGCTATCCCTACACTTTTCAGGGTTTGATGTTAGTTTTGGAACAGGGAAGAAATTTATATCTCCTTCCAACCTCTCCAGGTAACGAGTATCATTAATACACGACGTGCCCCACAAAATAATCCTGAAAATGAAGGAAATCTGAAACGACTGCATTAGAGTCAATGGAGCACAGCTGTGTTGTTGACTGACCCTTGTCAGAGCTGGCCAAAGCAACACTATGATTGGCCAGTCTGCGTAAGAGGGGTAGGAATTAGCGAAGGGTCAATTGTGCTGGAGGAAGCAACCTGGTCTCATTCCGAAGTTGGCGAAATCCGGCACTTGGGCAGTGTCTTCCGGCGTCAGACACAGATGAAAAAAGCTGTCCTTTCATGTTGGCATGATACGCGGCTGGTCGCCGTTCTAGTATAATGGCACCCTGCAGTGTCAAGGAGAAACACAACGGGACAAGAACGAAAGTTAAGGTGGCGAATGTCTGTGTAGGGTGGGTGGTAGGTTCAAGGGTAAGGGTTGTAAAGCAAAGCCCGTTCTGTTTTCCTAAACCCAACCACATGGTTTTTGTTGTCAATTTGCGGTGTTGAACCAACATAGTGCATTTATTTTGAAAGAGTGTATGCAAACACTCCTTTCTTGTGAAAACAGAAGTGTATTTTGAAAGAACACAATGCATGTAACAGGCAGAACTTGACACGGCATCCCAGAACTTCAACCAACCAACACACCCAGGGTACCTTTCATGTCATATGTGGACATGGAAAATCTATGACCAAACATCGATATGTGACAAAGTCTGAGTGAGAATGTGTTGGAGGAGGACAGGAGACTTTTTTGAGAAGTTTTCCTCTTAATTATTTGAACTGATAAATAACACAAATTAATTACTTTGGATGAAAGCAAGTGGTTTGAGGCTGTCTGCCAGAAAATTTTGAGCATCAAACACTTCATTTCCTGCATTCTGGTGAAGTTTTATGCACCAATTTATGGTGTATTTTGTTAAAATTAAAGTCCTCCACTACTTTCATGAACTAATCAGAGGGACAAATGCAAATGTTGTAAATATTGAGGGGGATGTGTCCTCTACCTCCCCCCAAAATCTAAACCTACGAGTGACATACAGACCTAACAGTGATTTGAATATAGGAAAGGTTCATCCTGCCATCCTAACATAGGATTCCTAATTTAGGAAAGTTCAACAACAGGTAAATTTCTATCCTTAGATTTTTTTTTCTAAATGCAGTGAGGAAACATTCTTCTGTAATTGCAAAAATCCTGAATCTCATCCTAAACTGAGATAAGATTTCAGATTTAGGAAGTTTCTGTAATGCTGATCCTGAAGGCCATCTTACACGCTTTTATAACATCACATCTTTATTGTACCTTCCTGTATTTAGGAGTCAGATATGCTTAAGTATGTTGCTTGAGTAGGTGTACTGTTGGACATTATATCTTCATACCATCCACTTGTTGCTATGGTGATCTGTACGGCAGCACCACTACATCCAGAAGGTGTTGCAGTCAAGTTGCTCACACGAAGAGATTTATGGAGAATTAATAACAGCGTGTAAACAATGTTGACACTCATTCTCTGCAAACATACAATATAAAGCTTAGCTCTACAGGCATGCCAAGATTAAACCAGATCTGATGAGAGAACTTCATGTGAGCAAATTTACTGAGAGTGAATGCCAGTATATAGAGTGCTTTACGTTTAGCATATAAGCTCTGAACTTGACACTCCCTGCGAGCGTATAGCCTATAAGGTACTTCAATTAACTTAATTATGGACATACATTCATGGCCTGTGACAAATTAGTTAAATTTGAATTACGCAGACTGTAATTTCCATACAAATATGATGTGATGTTATCTTTGTTGACTACAGAGTCCCACAATCTGAGCGAATATTGATAACAAACTCGCCCCCAGAAGCTGCTTAGGCTTTTCCATTTTCTAGGGAGGTCCCACCATGTGGCACTGCTGATAGCCCGAATGCAAGCCATGCACCGAGGATAAAGCAAGGTCACTCTAACATCACATGGAATTTTCTAGGTGGCCATTCCCCGCGCCCATTACATGCAACACGCTATCAAGTTAAATCTATCTGTGGCCGTTCCTCTTATAAGCAGTGCCTAGATGGATGCAATGTGCACAGCAGCCCACCTACTACCCAGCAGCACCCAGAATGTGAGCGTGGTGGTTTTTTTAATTGATTAAAAATCAATGCAGTGGGATGTGATGGGTGGGGTGGGCGAGCTGCTGTCAGCTGACACAGCTTAGCATGACTTAGTGCTCTGCAACTCACTCAGTATCTGTTTGGCTCCCCTGATTAACCACGCTACCTAAGTGAAATATAGCACCGGCAGTCATTTTGCATACCACACATGCTTTGATGGCCTTCTCATCTGTATCACTGCAGGACAGGAATTGAGTTTCCTCTGGAAAATAGACACACGCTGCTCGCTTTCATGTTTGTCAACAACCCCTACGGATATTGCAATGGCAGCATCCTGCCAGTGTTGGGCAGAATACTTAGAAAAAGAGACTTTGTGCCTGTATACTAAAGTCTTCATCCAGAATGTGATCAGTTACTTACTCTGGCACGAGACTTAAAAAAGTTACAGATTCAGAATACATTCAGATCATAATCAAATGGGTTCTGTGTCACGTTTTTCTACCCGCTGAGTTTGCAGCCATGCTTGATATGCTTTATAGCCTACACTAAAGCAAATACAGTTTTTTTTTTATAAGCCTGACAAAAAAACGAAGACACCTTTGACATTTAAACCTCAGGGTTAGTTTCACAGCCTGAAAAACTTGCAGCGATATCCAGAGATTAAACTTCCCCTCTAGAGTTTTCTACTGAAAGAATGAGGGAGAATTTAATGGGCAGGTTTCTCATGTCACATGTCTCCAAACTGACTAAACAGGCTTTAAAGCTGCAGTTCTGACTCTGTAAACCAGGAATTGATTCTGAGGGAATATCTTTAACAGTTTTTCCCCCCAGTGTTATCTATTTATTTATTTCAAAGTCTGAGCCAGTAGCCAGACTACTTCAAAGACAGCAGAAGGTCTCTTGTGAATTCACTTTATCCAGAGCATAAAATGTGAATCTTACTAGGGTGCACTTACTGCTGCATCATCAGTTTAGCCAGAATAAAACACACAGCACTGTTTCTAATTACTGAATGATATGAATAATCTTTATTTGGTTCAGTATTTCTCTTATTAGGCAAAGCCGGAGCATAAGAGAAAAGAAGCTTTGTTCTGTAGCTAATCTGATGTCTTGTGTGATCTGTGGGCTACTCTGTGGGAACTCTCAAGAGTTCAGGGTGTAAGTCAAAATGAATCCATGTTGGGCTTTAAAAAAAATGGGAATGTTTGTATTTCTTGGGCAGAAAAGTGGTGAGTATGCTGTATTTTAAAAGGTTCTGTATGTTACTTCAATGTGTATTCATTAGGGCTGCCCCCCAATGGTCGACCAAATGTTTGTCAACAAGAAAAGTCATTAGTCGGCAAGATTTCATTGGTTGCTTATCAGGAGCTGCGCCTTGTCAAAAAATATCAAAACCTATATGACTGGACCATGTGGGAGTTTAATTTGAAAGGACAGACACAGGAAGTGGCCACGCTCAGCAGTCAGATAGGAGTCATGTTAATTTCCAGGACCTGCAGTTATTCCACAAGCTAGTTAATAACATGTCGGGCAGGAAATCCAAAGTGTGGGATCATTTTGAGAAGGTGAAGGATGAACCCAAGGTGATATGTAAACTCATCTTCATTGGTCGACTACAAACATGACGTATCATCTGAAACATGGAAGTAGCTACATGCCCATTAGCCACTTAGCACAATCATTACTGCTTTGCCGACAGCGTCATTAACAGGCGGCTCGCTCAGTGTGTGATGTGCACTTGTAGATAAAATATAGGCCTATATTTCTCTGTAATGTAAGTTCTGAATCTGCTAATAACTAGGAACAAAAGTCAGATATATAGGTGTCTAAAAGGTGCAATTTATTTTATAGTGATCTAGAGGTAAGTACAAGAAAATGGAAACGCTCAAATCAAGTACAAGTATCTTGAAACTGTGATGGCTTTGATGCTTACGCTCGTTCTTTATTGAGGTATACAGCTACAAAATATCCCTGTGAGCTCATTGAAGGCAGCAGAGACATCTACAGCCCCATTAGCGTGTTGTTATGCTGCTGGCACATCAGCTCTTATAAAGCTCAGATTGCACTGGTGGCAGAACTTATGAGGCTTCAGCAGAAAAACAGCATCCCATCAGACTATTGAGGATATGACAGACATGCTAGTGGAGCAGAGCAAACACGCTCTGAGAATGCAGCTCTGGGAGTTTCAACTTGAGGACTTTGATGATGCCGATGCCAAACGTCTTCTTATGCTGGTGTGGGAGGTGAACACCAGCATGAAGATGAGAGATATTGGATTCAGGGGGTTGCTCAACTCACCAGAGGCCAGCCCTCGTTGTTTTCGACATCGTAAGATCATTAATGGGGCTCATAAATATGCCAGGAGCCTGATAGAGCAGCAGCAGCAGGAGGCACCCAGCTACAAGATGCTTGGCCTTCGGGAGGTGGTTCCCAAAGTCCTGCAGGGCTTTGGGAACCACCTCCAAGCACCTACTCATAAATATGCCCTCCTATCTGCTCAGTTTTTGATCGGATCTCCACTGCTCTCTTACAGAACCCCCACAGTTGTCACAGTAAGTTTTTTTTTGTTGTTGTTGCAATACCATGAAATATTTTCTGCGTTCTCTCGCAATACTTTTGTGTTACCTCACAATGCTTCTTCCATTCCTTCTGAGCCATACATCTTTCGGCTTGGCTGCTCCCAGAGAAACACCCCAGTATGGATCAGCTCATTGAATTTGACTTCGAACTGGGCATTTAGTATGCTAATATAGTGCTACTGCTCAATAGGCATGGTTATGTAATTAGTGAAAGTAAACTTAAATGAATTCTTAGATCACAGTGGCAAATACCAGAGCTCATTCATTGGCCTTGCATGCCTGCGGGCTACTGTAGGTTACAGATACAGCTATAACGACAGGACTCACTGAGGTGCACATAGTGAAACACAGAAACAAGCGATCCCTGAAGGACAAATGTAAAACATATGCAACATACTATCTACTATCAATCAATAACATGTAGCAGTGCTGCCAAACACACACACACACACACACACACACACACACACACACACTAAAGGCTATATCTATCAACCCGGTGTTACTATCACCTGCTGCCATTTTCACCTTATCTACTGCAGTGAACAACCTGATCTTACACAAATGCGTGAAATAACCACAACCTCTTAATACCACATTATGTGGTGCCCGCCTGTAATGTGTTAACGTAACCTACGCGCTGGCACCAATACAATGCCAATGGGAAGTTAAGTAGGATCCTTTGTTATAGTGGACACATAAATTCCCTGATATAATTATGTCACACAATGGGAGGTGGTGAATGTTACGATCCCATCTGTAGTTTAAATGTGAGAAAGTCCGTGTACAAAGGAGGTCGGATGGTGGATGGGTCAAACAAACATGGGACACTAGTAGACAACTGTTCGTGTCCCATGTAAAACTAAATTCAATGCTGACTTCTTTCAACTTCCTTTACGTACTTACGCCACCTCCTGATGTACTTACATAGTTAACTGAAAACATGATCTTTCTTTTTTGATTTAATTCAAATGGTTTTGGGGCCTAAACCCAACTGTGCCACCACTGCAGCATTGACATATTACATGCCACCACCGCGGTATGCGATGTTAAGAGGTCCTGGTGTCATTTCATGTATTTCAGTCAAGAACACTTTAGTCAAAGAAAACTTTGTGTCCATTTGCAGTATAATTTTTGATGGTATGGCTCTGTGCTGGGGCCTCTGCCTTTCTTAGGCTTACGCAGAAAGCCTAAGGCAGAGAGAGCACACCCCTCTGCCCTTCCATGCGTCTATGAGGAAAGCCTAGGGCTGAGAGAGCAAACCTCTCTGCCCTTCCATGTGCCTACGTGGAGAGCCTAAGGCAGGGAGAGCTGCAGCAAACCCCCCAGGAACAGAACAGAGCAGCATCAATGACAAACAGAAATAACACTGAAAAGTCAGACACAGCATGAAGGGGAGGAGCTGGGGTGGAGGCGGGTTGCAAAGCAGCTTGCAGAGGAAGCAGCAACTGTAGACAGGCCAGAGCAGTTTAAATAGGACGCCCTGAATGAGATTTGCCAATTGGTTGCATAGAAAGGAATCATGTGATCTATCAGCTGACTCCCTTTCATCAATCAGCTGCTCCATCAGGTGATTGGGCTGTTTGAGATCAGCTGATGTAGCTGGGACGTGAGCTGAGCTTGACATCGTGTCCTGCCTGAACTAATGCTATGCTCAATTTCTGTTTCTCACACTGAGTTAAGATAGGGCTACACAGATGCACTGGCATCATGAACACCAAAGAGGTTTTGCAGTATACTGTAAAATGTATATAAATCTGACATTTAAAAGAGAATTATGACTCAGTGCCCTTTCAGAAGTCATTGAGGTTTAAATGTTTATCTACTGAACAAAAAGAGGAGATAAAAAAAATGGAAACTACCATATTAAGTGAGCGATGCGAGTGTCCTTGAAACTATAAATCACATTGAAATTGTTCAAATTCAGCTGGATAATAGGTCTGAAAGCTGCTAGCTGTTTGGCTGTGGTTGGGAGGATTGTGCATGTCATATTATCAGCCATACAAAGTGGCGTGACATTTGCTCCTGTGTTGCTGGGTGTGTGCCTCATCCCACAGTAAAGGAGGGGACTCCATGGGAGACAATGCTGCAGCTTGTATTTCATTGTGCCATCTGGGTTATATCTGATTGCCCTCGGTTCATGCACAGTGGCATCCTCTGTTCCCTTTCCTGGACTGATTGATTTACCGTGGCAGTGGCTTTGTAAGTCTGGGGAAAAAAAGAGAACAGCTCAGGTAGTTCACTCTACAGGATTTAGCTCTTGCTTTATTTATGAAGGAAACATATCCAGCTGGCATGAACATCCTGATTTCTTGTCTTCCTCTTATGGGGGTCACACTCCATTTGCATGCCCAAGTAGCCTACTTTGTCGTTACCGTTAAATTAAAGGAGAGCACTTGAGGACTCCCATTTCTTATTTTTACCTATACCCCTCGTTTTCAAGTGCCGCCTTGCCCTTCAGAACATATTTACCAGGGGTAGTGGTTGAAATCTAACCCGTTCAAGCCCCTGATACGTCATCAGCAGTCGTAAATGCTGGCACTTATGTAAACAGAGGCAATGAGTGTTGCCAGAGATGGCGAATATGCTGTCATCTGCTGTGGTGTTTTCACTTGTGTGGGCCATAGGCATCCTTTTGTGGTTGTCAGGATGCTCTTGATTTGTTCACAACTTAAGTTTTACGCTTAACATCTCAAACAAGTCAGCAAATATAAAAAAAAACAACTTAATTCCCAGGCAACTTGCGGTAGGCTAACATTTGCAACCCGTGCTCCTGCTTTGCCAGTCTGCACCGATATTAGAAGGGCGGTAACGAGAGCAACAACTTTGCTGTTGGACATCAAAATTTTGGATGTCACATGCCATCGAAGCCATGTGACTAGCTAGCTAGCTAGGTGGTTAGCTAGCTAGCTAATCTACTGTAAGGTTAGCTAGCTAGCTAGTTAGCTACCATGACATCAGCATACTAACAATTTCTTTTGTTATGCTTGATACAAAGAAAAGGACCACAATACATTGCAACGACATTAAACTATGGTTATAATGGTCGTCGTAATTTTTAAATCTTTATTCACAAAGAAAATACATTTGCGGTTTTCTGTTGAGCTCGTCTTGTGGATGATTTCTGATAACACTTGAGTTGGAGTATGTCTCTGAACAAAGTTCGTTTGGAGGGCCATGTAGCCCTAAATTTATGATTTATACTTGTGTCAGCTCTATGCAGCGCCTACACTATAGCCTACGCATGTGCCCTACACCGTTGTGAGCATTTATACTTGTGCAGTTACACCTCCAAACATTAGTCTGCAGCGGGGTTTCCGTGAAGTGCTATAAATTTTAGTTGATTCAAAACATACCCAAAACACACATTACACATGGCTAAATAGCAACAATTTCAAAACACAAGTACACAAATCAGCTTCACTATAACTCACAGCATTCACAGACAAACACTTGTCTTTATCTGCACACATTTTCCCCACAAAAACAACATGCTAATGTTTTTAGCACAAGCTTATGGCATTGTACATTGTATAAATTAGCTTAGCGGCTAGCGGAATTTTTCTCTTCTCACATAAAGCCAGGGGCAACATCAACATTTAACAAAGGTGACATTACAAAATTCGGCTCCATTACAACTCACGAGGTTCACTGACAAAACAACCGACAGGTTGTCCAAACAAGTACAACATGCTAATGTTATTAGCACAAGCTGATATTGGAATTAAATTACAAAATAAATGTTAACTGTCACAAGCTACAATTATTGAGAAAATATATGTAATCAAATTACCGTTACTAATCAAAATATTGGTGATGACAAGAGTTTCATCTGAATATATTCTGTGTAAAAACCTCATATGTAGAATAGAACATTTGTTCTGTTTCTTTGCATCATTTCTTCGAGCAGGAAGACCTTCTTTAGGTGTTGCCTCTTTCTGGACATTTTTGCCCAGTTCAAAACATTTGTCAGTAAATTACTCAATTGTAATAAGTTACAATACTCTGATGAAGTAATCAGAAATGGTTACATTATTTAACAGGGTAACGAGTAATCTTTAACCTATTATACTTCAAAAGAAACCTTCTAACACTGAAAACGGAGGGGGTAAGGGCTAACTGGTAGGGGCAAGAGGTGTGCTGGGATCGGGTCTTTGTTCCCCCTGCTGACAAACTGCACTTTAGTCCTTGTCATACATGTAGCATCACTATGAACGTGGGAAACAATGCTTACAGAGGCCTTTGCTTTATACGACTTTGGTGAGATACAAGTCCAGGAAATGCAGCAGAGCTTTTACAGCCATCAATAAGACCAGCACTTAAGCATTTCTTTAGATTTCTTCCTTTGTGCCTCTTCTTGTCTCTGGAGATGAGCCGGCCATTCATCTTCACTAATATCGCCCACTTTAAAAAGAGCAACATTTGTCATATTGATCCCTCTTGTGGGGACTGGGTGAGAGGCTCATCTCTGATGGAATTCTTTCACAAATACTTGATGAGAGAGGGAAGCGAGTTGTGATGTTGACACACACTCACAGAACTCATAAAGGGAGTTGAAAAGTGCTCATCAAGCTTTCTTTCTCCCCCTGCTGATCTACAGTAATAAGAATGGAGTCCGTTCAATACTTCTTGAGCCTTTTTCACAAACTGATCTAATATGATTTTCCTCCTCAGCTTTCTTGGGTTCGGCTCTGTGTAACAGGCCACTCCAGCATGCCAAAAACGTGGCAGAAAATGTTCTTTCACTCAGTGTTTCTTTTACAAGTTCCACAGACTGGGAAGGGCATGATCCCTCTCCAGACCTCTCTAGACCTTTGTCTGACTTACATTAAGCATCATGAGTGTAATCGACCACCCGGCCACATAAAACCCACTTTCAGCTGAATCCATATTTTTCTAAAAGTGCTTGAAAATCTTGCTATCACAGCTGAATCATTTTTTTTCTCCAGCAAAGGCAAACCCTCATTCAAAAGTGCATTTCATGCGATAATGGCCTTATGCAATAATAATGTGATAGTTTGGCAGGATTATTTCTTCTGAATGATTACTTTGACCCTCGATATCTTACATTTTACTTATGTCTTATGGCTGTACACTTTCATTATATACAATATAAATATAGCACATATGTATATATGTTGTTGCCCCCAAAACTGAAGAATTTCTGTCTTTTAAATGGTGAATTTTTCAGTTTATTCAATCACCAAATTGGAAAATAAGTCTAGCCACACCACTGATTATAGATTAAAATCATGTCTATGCAGGATGACGCCTTATCTAGTGTGTAGAAAACTATAACGGCACACCTGATTGCCAATGACCCAGCTTTTATTCCCTCCAGGATAAACGTTTTAACAAATAGCCATTTGTCTCAGTCATCTGTAGTTATGTTGGGAGCTCACTTCTAAATGCCAGGAAAAAGGTTGGCACAGTTCTTCAAACCATGGGTACGTTACATTTGCATGCTAGTATGTAGCAGATGCATTGAAACTTTACATTTCAGCTACGATGTGGTGAACATGTGGTTAGGTTTAGTCACAAAAACCACTTAATTATAGTGAGGAAATAAAAAATCATGTTTTGGCTCAAAATATCCAGCTTGATGGGCAAAATTCAGGAAGGAAATGTGAGATGATATTTATTTTCTACATAACTTAATGTTACCTACATGAATATATTTTTTACATATTTTATTTTTCTCTTTAAGTTAAATTTGGAACTATATATTGCGCACCTTACGAGCAGGTAATGAGAGTTATGATAAGTCTGGCAGAATGATATATAGTCGATTTGAGACGCCACTATTGTTGTCGACGTTCAGTTGTCCTACATTCTTTTTTGGACATTAAAGTGGATCAAGTTATCCAGAGAAGCTGTCCCTGCGCTCTTAATTCACCCACAGCCCTTTGATAGTTAATTCAGTAACTAGTAAGTTTAAAAGGTAAAACAGGAGAGAGAAACCTGTCTTTCAGTAGCAATGTCTCAATAAAATGAAAATTAAAAAAAAAAAAAAAAAAGGCTTTTTGTGCCACCATACCAACAGGAAAAACAGTGATGTTTTGAAAAACAAACTGCGTTTCATGCCACTATCTCGGCAGGAAAAGCAGCAATGCCTCTGTCAAAACAGACATGCCTTTGAGGCTGCTGGAAACACAGTGACAGATTGCTACAAACAACCACACTCAGTGCCTAAAAAGACACTGGAAACACAACAGTGCCTCACTATTGGTGTTTTCACACTTCAGCCCTCTAAACGGACTCAGAGCGGTGACTCAGCACTTTTTGGGCATACATGAACACTCCAAGAGAACTCAGGCCCCTCTGAAGCAAACCAAACTCAGACCACCTAGGGTCTCTTCAAGTCTGTGGAACACAAAGCGCTCCAGGTTCTCTTCGCTCCTTGCCATTGTATTTAACCCTCTAGATCACATGCTGTTGCACGAGGACGTATGAAAAAACAGACGAAACGACGTTGGCCTGTAACGCTTGCAAGGATGCAGGACGAGGAGTAGTTTGGTCCACCGAAGATACTGCACGTCTCCAGGTGTGGAATGTAGAATACATCAATCAGCAACAGTCTACAGCACAGAAACACTGAGGTTTTCCTCCAATGTTAAGTTCATCTGAAAGCGAGGGGCTTCATAAGAGCACTGCAGTGCCACGTCAAAGTAAAAACAAAACAGTGTCAGTATATATTATATATAGTGTATATATAGTGTGAACAGAAAGAGGACTGAGGCCCCATCAGAGCTGAAGCTGACCACAAAGAGAACTGAGTCCTTTTTCAAATGAACTGACAATGTGAACACAAAAAGAACTGAGTCCCTTTTCTGTTGGTCCACTTTTTGGTGCACTTTAAGAGGAGTGAGTTTGATTTGTTTAAAAAGGACTAAATGTGAAAACACCCTAAATCACAATCAGTTTTGTTGTTTGTTGGATTCCAACAGTGGTCTGCAGCCTGGCAGATGTTAAGTGTCACATTATCCACTATCCTTTCCCCTTCAGATGACAAAGTCAGCTCATATATTACATCACTTTTGAAATGTTGATGACACTTTAAAAGATATAAATGTAAGGTATTTGTGGCTTGCAGACATGCTCAGTGCCAGCATTTTCTGCTGGTGACTCGGCTTCTGTCATTTGGAGCCCAGTCAGACCGAAATACAACAGATATGAGACAGAGGCTGCTGATGTGATTAATGGAACTCCACTGATAGTTATATTAAAGCCTTTTTTTGTTAGCATGCATTGTTTGTAGTAAAAAAGGAGCAATGCATGTTGCAGTATATCTGTTGCCCTCAGCCCATTTATTCTCAGGGTCTCCTAACAGCATGCATTGCTGTCTACCACAGTATTTTGATACCACCACTAAGAGATGCCAAATGTTCCAAGTCCTACACACGCAGCCTTTAAGGCAGATAAACATGCTGGAAAATTGAAGAGTGGAAGAGAAGGCAGCAGTGGAGGGTGGACTGGAGAGATTGCAGGTGCTGGTTAACTGCAGATGAGAAGTGAGAATAACAGAGTGGGGACTGGAGTGCGCTGGCTGAAGGCTCAGGCACCAGCAGGCAGCTGCTGGTAGAGGTTAGGCTGCACAATGGTTATCAGAAACAGAGCGGTTGGACCGACAGGAGGGCTTGACAAACTGAAAAGAGGGGTGAGGAAATGTCAGGAGACTTTAAATAGACTGGGGCAATTAGGAGCAGCTGGTGAGCAATCAGGACGACGCATGGCAGGTGAGGTGAAGGTAATCCAGGTACGCTCAGGAGCTATTATGGGGTGCTGAGATCCCAGCCAGGATGGTATGTTAACCAAAGAAGTAAAGTTTCACCATCTTAAGTGTGTAAAATCACCTTAAAATAAAGTTTGATTGAAAGTTCCACATTTGTACATATTTAAACATTTTTTACGTGATAGTTTTGGTAAATAATGCTTCCTGGAGTTAGATGATAAGATCAATACAACTCTCATGTTAGTACAGTAAATATAAGGCCACATCTAGCAACCTGTTAGCTTAGCTTAGCTTAGCTTAGCATAAAGACTGCAAATAGTGGGAAACAGCTAGCTTGGTTCTGTCTAAGAGTAACCAAATTTGCCTACCAGCACCTACAAAGTCTGAAACGACAAGTTGCCGTTTTATGGGGGTTATGTTCTGAGCTACAGACTGTACTACTGTTAAACACTGTAGCATAATGCACATTTTATTTGTATTTTAAAGCACATTTCATTTCTACTTTATTATATTTTTGTTTTATATTTACACACTTTTATTTCATACTCCTATTCTTACTTAATATATATCTCTATTCTTTACATTGGAGCAACAGTAACGGATCATAATTTACCCTCGGAGATCAATAAAGTATTTCTGATTCCGAATCACGGTGCTTGTTTACAGCAACTTCTGGGCAGAAAACCCCTGCGTCACGAACATACATTGAAACAGTGCTGAGCAAACATTGCCTCAATTAGTTCGTTTTTACCACCTAAAAAAAGGCCTAAAAAAAAATAAAAAAAAAAATTGTAGAAGTTTAAAGGACAACTTCGGTATTTTTCAACCTGGGCTCTATTTCCCCATGTGTATGTGTGCGTATGATTCATGGGTAGCACTCGTTCTAAAATTGGTTCAGTATTGAGCCGCGAAACGAGCTAAAACGGTAATGGGGGCAAATGCGTCCCGTATAAAAGTGCTTTTTTTCGCCACTGACTGGTTCAGATCGCCAGTGTTATCTCTGTAGATAGCATATTGTAGCGGCCCTGGGGCAGTGGT